>NC_067473.1:33675290-33975707 GCF_947179515.1 Apodemus sylvaticus | reverse complement strand
AAAAAATGTTTTACCACACCCACTATGCAGACAAAAATACATGGGATTTTTTGCATTTTTGCATCATTTAGCATTTTTAGATATTCAAATAAGTAGTATCATTTCCTTTGGAGAATTAATACCTCTCTAATTAGAGTATAAAAAGTGAAGAAGCTAATGTGACTGTCTACATTTCTCAGTCTTGCCTTTTGCAGCTAGAACTCGCAGGTGTCTTTAAACAATGATGAATTAGAAGCGATGCTCTTTTTCACTCATTTGTCTGTTAACTACCTTTGTGATAATAATGCATTTGCATTTTTAATTTCCTCAGTTGTAAATGAGCACCTCTGAACCACTTTCTAATTAATTTACAATTTTCTTGTATTGTTCATTATTCATGCTCTCTATTTACTAAATAAAAATGACTTTTCCTCCAAAGGACATTTGCAATTCTTATTATGATGAACATAGATTATTTGGATTCATATAAAAATTAAAGAATGCAAGAAAGAATACAGAAACAATTACACCAATATGTCTACTCACATATATATTACCATGTTAGGCAGAGTGTATAATAATCTGGCACAGTAAGGATTATGATAATTAATTTAAAAATAAAGCCTTCTACTTATTAACCTTACTTGAAGAAGGCATACTACAACATGTGCAGAGTGTTGAGTAATATCTAATGACTATAGACACTAGTGTAAAACAGTTTCTGATAGATGATGAAATAAGGTGCACAGTACTGGTCTACACAGTACTGAACAATAACTATCAGACTACTAGTACTCAAAGGTATATAGTAAGTAGTTTTTGAAAAACTATACCTTACCTTTCATCTACTCTTACTCTTACCTTATACTAAAACTCTTGTTTGTATGAAACAGAGTCTCATCTCACTACATTACCCAGGCCTTGGACTTAGGCTGGTTCTACTCCATTGTGCATGGACGACAGACATGCTGCATCATAACTAAATTCTGTCCTCATCATTACTAAAGGGACTGCTCATCTCACCATCATAGTCACAGGCATATTTATATCACATATTTTTTAAAAAGCTTCCAGACAAAAGTAACTGATTTATTAGCACATAACTCCTTGAAGGATTACTAGAATTGTCTGTACTTGGTGAAATAAAGGTAGACATACTATACCTTGTGATAAGTTTAATCACCTTACTTTTCTATCTCCATGAATGTAAATGACTGATGAATACAAAATCATTTCTTTGTTTCTTTTTCCACAAATACTAGTTGCTTATTTTCATTTTGTTTTCATTTACTTGTGGAGAATTTCATTTTTATATATTATGTGTCATATCTAAAGCAGCTCACTTTCCCCCTCCCATTTTTTCCCCTGTTCCTCGGCACCATGTTTTAATCTCAACATAATGGTTTTTGTTTGTTTCATTTTTGTTTGTTTTTGTTTAACTAACTCAAATTCTCTTAAGGTTGATTGTATGTATTTGAGTTTAGGACCACCTGCTGGGTCATGGGTGGCCTCTTAAGGGACTCTGAAGAAATTCTCTTTATCCCACAGCAGCTATTAATTCTCAGGAACTTTGTCGATAATAATGGTATTTTATGAGCAACTCCTTTGTCCAGGTTGATACTTTGCCTGGCTTATTCTTGGACAGGTTTTGTGAATACAGTCATAGACATGATGAGTAATAGCCCTGTTTTCATGTATTCTTTTTGCTGCAATTGTTCATTACTCTGGCTTTTCCTATCTTTCTCCCTGTCTTCTGACATGATCTGTGAGTCTGTAAGAGAGATGATGTTAACATATGTGTCAATGTGTCAAATTTTGTGCTGAGTAGTTCAAAGTGTGTTTTTCTCTTAATATTTTTAATTGTTGGCCTCAGTATTGTTTTCTATTGAAAATGCTTCTCAAATAAACAACGATTACTGCAGTATTCTCTCTCTATATATATAATGATAACTTAAGAAAAAATATTTCTATGTATATTTAGCAATGTAATAGCAGTGATTCTCTAGGGTCTGTGACCGAATCAGCCATTCATTTTTGTAACAGTTAACAACAACAAGCAAGAATCATCTGGAGTGAATTTCAAATCTACCAGGAAAGTTGTTGCTATATCCAATAACAAACATGCAACTATTACAGAAGTAGGTATATCATGCTACTTATAGTATAATCAAACTGTTGATTTCCACCTTTTTTCCCCAATTTCTCAACTTCATTGCAGTGTCTCAATGCCTTGTGACTCAAGAGCATGGTATTCTTTGGATTTTTTTGTTGTTTGTTTGTTTGTTTTTGTTTTTGTGAGACAGGGTTTCTTTGTGTAGCTCTGGCTGTCCTGGAACTCACTCTGTAGACCAGGCTGACCCCAAACTCAGAAATCCTCCTGCCTCTGCCTCCCAAGTGCTGGGATTAAAGGCATGCACCACTACTGCCCAGCTCAAGCATGGTATTCTTAAATACACAATTTATCATCAAATTCTGGATGGCAACCAAGAGCAACTTAGTGTATTGTTTAGAGGCTCTAAAACAATAGAGCCTCTATTGTTTTATAAGGTCTGTGTAAAACCACTGAACAATAATGCAAAAGAGGGGGTAACACATACCTGTCTCTGCATTTTTAATTGATAGCTTATAGAACCTGGGAAAGGCACATCCATTGGAACCCCAGGAACATAACTCATGCATATATATGGAAAATATATTTCAGAGGTTACCTACATTGGAAAAAGATTTTTCCAGAACAGCTCCCATGTCCTTATATTTCCAGCATTAATTGTCTTTGATCAATTTCATATTTCTTGTATAAAAATGATATATTACTTATATTTTGGTGTCTACTTTTTGTGCAGGATTCTGAAAGTTATGTTGTACAACTGATTTAAACCTGTTATGAGTAAGAAGTCGCATGTTTAGTATTTACATGGTCCAAATAATATAGCAACCAACACTTGATAAATATGTAAATCGACTGCCCCTCTCTGTTTGACCAACTAGTAATGGGCAAATTCTATTTTTTTGTATGAAAAAAGTATTACTATATGAAGTTGTTCAATAATCTATTTGAACTCATTCATAAATCAAATATAGACTTTAATTTTTTACTCATGTTAGTACAGTTTAAGGGAAAGTAAGTATATTTTGCATTTTCCTTTAACAGATTATTCATTTTTAATTAGTATGAAATGCTTCTTAAACAAATTGAACTATTGTACTGTTTGTACAGTTTCAACTGATTTATTTTTTATTATGAGTTGTGTATCATTCAATTTTGTATGTAAATGTGCCAAAGATCCTTCTAATATTTACAAAATATTATAGTGTCTTGATTTTTCTATTTTATTATACTATGCTTCTTATGTTATGACTGTTATTAATAAACTAAATATGTACCTAGTTTATTTATGCAACATATAATTACAAGCATCTACTTTATGCTAGACTTTGGGAAAGCTGGTGAAAATGTATAGCTCCTGGCTTTGATATCTATAGCCTTATTAAAACAATTTCTCTCCAAGATTTTCTGTTGATTCCTCACATTTTCCTTTTTCTCATTTAGCATATGTAGGGAGTTAACAGGTTTTATAATGAGATTATTGAATTAAAAAGAAAGCATTTGATTTACTTTTACTTTATTTTTTTAATGTAACTTTGAAAAGAAGTTCTTAGAACCCAGACAGAAATTATACCTGGGATGGCAATAGCCTTATTTGTTTTATTTTTTTTTAAAGGAAAAAATAATTTAGCAAAAGATAGTTATTGGCCTGAAAATGGTGTCCAAATTAGACGAAGCTGCAAAATAGAGTGGATATCAACCACAAACCATCTTTTATATTCTAGGAATCAACCATGGAATTGTGGGGCAGTGCTATGAACTTCAGTGAAGTTTCTATGGGCAGAATGGTTTTCCTATAAATATTACACTCCATCATCGAGAACTCCAAAAGTAAGTTTTGATGAGGAATCACTGGAATTTCTTCTTTATAATTTTTTTTTTGTTAAAATTCCACAGTAATAGAGTTAAGGTCATAGTGACCACTGATCAGAAAGAGTGGATCTCATGTGGAAATACCAATACCACTGAGGACAATAATTTCATAATAGCTCAGGATACTTTTTATCTCTGAAGTAGAGATAAGATTCCCATGACTGTAAAATGTAGAAGCAAAATGAAATTTCCCAGTGCCTATGCATGGAAAGACTTTTCAATGTTGAAAGTATAAGGGAGTGCAGCAAGGCACAAGTAGGATGGTAAATAATGGCAATGTAAAATAATGCATGTAATATGAAATGTTATAGTTCATTTTATTGTTCTTTGCAATGATTATAAATATCAGCTTAAAACAAAATTAATCCGCAGTGAAATTCAGGCTGTATACACAGAGTTGACTAGAGACATATGCTCATGTTATAACTGAATAATTTCATTCATTATCTGAGCTAAGGACCAAAATCACATTCTACTGTATGAACTATAGCATCATTACATGCATTTATCAATGGTCTACTATCAGAAATGGCTGAAAACTTCTGCATGGCTGTGTGGTAACACACCACACATATAGCTGTATGCCTGTTTAATCCAAAATAAAGAATTTACTTTTCATTTATGTAGTTTCAGGTACAGAACTGAAAGCCTCATACATGCTAAACAGCCCAGTCTTTAGAAATCTATCAGAAAGTCCAAAAATAAGCAAAATCCCTCTGAGGCATTTAAATGGTAGCATTGACTCACACATTTTCAAATTTAACAGGTGTCTTAGATGCTGTGAAGTACATAAAGATAAAAATATTTTAAATTAACCTAGCACTTTTTTCTCAGAGAATACTGTTGAAATATTCATGGGGTATAATTGTTACAATTTTTCTTTTAATGAATAAAATATGTGTATTTATAACTTCAGTGTCCTGATTCCTGTTTTCCTGACATTGTACACTAACATTGCAATACATCTTCTAGTACTGTAGATTTTTTTCTCTTTTGTTGATGCATTCTAAATTGACCATGTTGTTTATATCTGAGTTAGTCTCATAGCCAGTGTCTTACAGAAGCTACAAGTCTCCTAAAAGTCTCCTTAGAAAACCATTCCTTTATTCCCCAGCATTAATTCTTTAGAGAAATGGAGGATGTTACCTTTAATATGAGAAAGACATCCCATTCTCAGGAATGACCTTGTATGATGCATTCCTTGAACTTTCTACCAGTCTCATTTGAATGAAATGTCTTCACAGGTTCTTGTTTCAAACCTTGTTCTTCAGTGAATAGTCACGCCATGGTAAGCTGAGGGGCTTAGGAGTTGTGGCATATTTAGACAAGTAGATTTTTAGCAGTTGTAGACTGCAGTTGCAGATTGTCTTTGGTTTTCGTACTTCTATGTGTTTTTGTTTGTTTGTTTTTTGTGAAATGTCTCTGCCAAAACTTTTTAAGTTACTTTACATTGTCCTGCCATGATGCATACTGGAAGTTATGGCTAGAATAATATTTCCTCCATTATGTTCTCTCACATATTGTCACAGAGATGAAAAACAAAACAAAACAAAAACAAAAAGAAACACCCAATATTTGCATTCATATTGCTGTGTAATGGTATTTTATTATTGTTTCATATCTCATATATATTTATCATAGTTATCATTCATACTATAAAAGTAGTATTATGGAGCAGACTCTGTCAAAACTTGATAATCAAGGTTAAAGATGAATGAACAACACTACTTTGATTTCAGGAGACAAGAAAAACAAAATTATAAAATAGCAAAGGAGAACAGAAGATTTCACGAAGTAGCCAAACATTCTCTAGCAAGTTAGTAGAGAAGAGTTTTATAATCTCCTGATTAAAGAGTTTAGGTTTGGGTTTTTGTTTTTTGTTTGTTTTTGTTGTGCTTGTTTGACTTTTGTTGTTGTTGTTGTTTTATTTTGTTGTTTTTAGTAGTTTTGTGGGACCTAGGACTGTTAGCGAAAATTCTGAACCAATACTGATAGACTTTGTACCATTGAGAATAAATATTTTACTCTGAACTGCCTTATTATGTCTTATAAGCTTAGAACTGTCTTCATTATATTCTATAAGCTTGGGTATACTGTATATTTATTTTCATTCAATTCTGGGAAATCTTTAATTCCTGTCTTATCCTAATTTTTATTCAGTATTTCTTGTTAAGTTTTCATTAGCTTATAAGCTTTCTGTTGTTTCTGGTTTTGCTGGTGGCAGTCAGATAGGATGTTTGGTGCTATTTCAATTTCTTTGTATCTATGGAGACTTATTTTATGTCCCAATGTGAGGTAAATGGCTGAGAAATTTCCTTGAGGTGCTGAGAAGAAAATATATTCTTTAGTGTTTGGGTGAAATATTCTGAAAATATTTGCTGGGCCATTTGCTCTAAAATGTCATTTAGCTCTAAAGTAGTAACTGTTTAGTTATTGATATGGATTACATGTCCATTGGAGAAAATGAAATCTTCCACTATCAGTTTATTAGTTAAACTATAATACCGTTTATTTTAAAATATGACCTTTGGTTGCCTTTTTGTTTGATGCAAAAAATATTAAGCATTGCAATGATTTCTTTGTGGATTTTCCTTTGATGAATATATAGTACTTTTTATCTCTGCTGATTAGTTTTGTTGTCAACTATATTTAATCAGATATTAAATGGCTCTACCAGCTTGCTTTATATGTCCATGTGCTTGGATTTCTTTTTTTTTCTTTTTTTATTATTCGATATAATTTTTTATTTACATTTCAAATGATTTCCCCTTTTCTAGCCCCCCACTCCCCGAAAGTCCCATAAGCCTCCTTCTCTCCCCCTGTCCTCCCACTCACCCCTTCCCACTTCCCCGTTCTGGTTTTGCAGTTCTTTTTTCATCCTTTTTTTTTTTTTTTTACCTTATAGTGATATCTATTCTTGATGTCAATATGCTTCTTGGATGAAGAAGAATTAATCCTGTTTTCACACTTCATATATAAATCTGTCTTTTCTGAGGGATTGAGACTGTTGATGCTTAGAGATACCAAAAAGCAATGTCTGATGACTCATGCTGATTGGCATTGTGTGTGTGTGTGTGTGTGTGTGTGCATTTGTGTGCATCTGTGTGTGTGTTTGTGTTTGTGTATGTGTCTGGGCTTATTCATTCCTTCTGTTTTCTTGGATGTGTTTAACTTCTTTTGGCTGGAGTTTTTCTTTTAGCACCCTCTGTAGTGCTGGATGTGTTCATAAATAGCGTTGAAACTTGGATTTATCTTGCAAAGTCTTGTTTTCATTATCTTTTCTGATTGGATGATTTGTTTCCTATAGTAGTCTAAACTGGCATCTGTTGTGAGTCTGTCCTTTGGCCTTTATAAGCACCAAAGAGACTTCTGATCTTATTCTAGTAGGCTTGCATGTATATTTTACTTTTTTACCCTCATGTATTTTGATACTACTTCCTTTTTCTGTATGTTTAATGTTATTGCATGCTAAGAAAACTTCATTTTCTTATAAAGTGTATTTGTATTCTTGTACTTAGAAAAACAACTCCTTCTCTAGGTCTGGAATATTGTCATTCATACTTTTATTGAAAATATTTTATGCACCTTTGACCCAGATTTCATTTCTTTCTTATATTCTTATTATTCATAAATATGGTCTTTACATAGTGGCCCAGATTTACTGGATATTTTGTGCCAGGATTTGTTTTTTAGATTTAACATTTTTACCAAATTATTTATTTCTCCTATAATGTCTTCATTTCTTAAGAATCTGTCTTCCAGTTCTTATATTAATATGTTGAGGCTTGCCACAAAACATCTTGTTAAAGTTTCTAATTTTTTTCTTATTTCACTCAGTTTATGTTTCTTTATTGATTTTATTTGCATATTCAGGTCTTAAAATATTTTATTCATTTCCTTTTTCAGTTTGAAGTATTTTCATAGATTTCATTAAGAAATTTATTCACTTTGTCTTTAAGGACTTTAAGGACACATCATATTCATAAAGACATTTTTAAAGTCTTTTTCTTATTCTTATGCTATGTTGCAATACTAGGGGCCTGCTGTGTTTCTATTTTTTTGTTTTTGTTTTTTGTTTGTTTATTTTGATGATAAGCAGGCATATGTGTTTGAGAAGATTCTAATTCTAGATGTTGCTATAGAGTCTTATCTTTGTTTGTCTCTTGGTGTCTGTTGCTTTTTCTGGTTCTTATTCCAATTCTCTAGTTTGTTTTCTTATTATCCTGTTTTTATATTGTCATAACTATGTGTTTCCTGGTAGGAAGTTCACCTGGGATCCAGTCTTAGTAAGAGTTACTCTTACTATGGAAAAATACCATGCCAAAAGCCACTTTAGAAAGAAGGTCCTTTGTGTTTGGGATTTTGTTTGATTGTTTGATTGCTTCTGTTTGTTTGCTAGTTTGTTTGTTTTTGTTTTCATTTTTGTTCTTGATTTGTTGTTGTTCTTGATTTTGCTTAATCTTCAATATCATGATTTTTCAGGGAAGATGTCAGAACAAGAACTCAAGCAAAGCAGGTACCTGAAGGCAGCAGTTGATACAGAGGCTGGAAAAGAGCTGTTTATTGCCCTGTTTCCCATGCTTGCTCATCCTGACATTTTATAGAAGCCACAATCACATTCCCAGGGATAGAAACATCTAATGGTCTGAATTTTCCATACCCATCACTAATTAAGAACATTCCCTTAAGTCATTCATACAATTAGGTTTTATGTTGGCATTCTCTCAACTGAGACTCTTTCCTCTCCAATGACTCTAGCTTGTATTGTGTGAACCTAAAGTAACCAGTAGAGATTCTAAAAGGTCAGGCCACGTTAGGTTCAGCTAAAATACATTTCTAAGTATTGGGAATTAATATGTTGGAATGGCAATGAATTTGGTGTGAAGATGAGAACCTGGAGAAAAGCAAAAAAGCAGGGTATTTTACCAGAATATGTTCCATTCCATTGAAATTGAGGCAAAGAATAAGAAGAGGCCACAGAAGGTAGTTTGACACAGAGCTGGAGGTGAGACTTAGGATTTGCATGTGGTTAACACCTGTGTGATGAAAGAAATTAGCAGATGTTTCTACTGGGCTTTGAGTAAATCTGAGATTTATGTTTGAGAGGTATTATTGATTAGCATCATGGCTGCAAATGACTCTTTATGGAACTAGCTAATTTGTTACTAGGCGGGCAAATATACCTAAACACAAGTCAGTGTAAATTTGTAGATTTAGATTTAGATATAGATGATATAGATATAGATGATATAGATAGACATAGACATAGACATAGACATAGACATAGACATAGATATAGATATAGATATGATACAATAAAATTTAGAAATATGCCTCTGCATATGTATCCAGAAACTGTTGTCTGAATAAATATGAGTCTAACTTACCAGTAAAATATGTCATTACACTCTCTTTGTGGACCAAAACAGATGGAAAAGATGAAGAAAGCATTATCTTGAACTAGGCCATTTCTTTAGCATTAGCAGATGCTTCTACTGGGCTTTGAATGAATCTGAGACTTATGTTTGAGAGATATTATTGATTAGCATCATGGCTACAAATGACTGTATACATTTCTTTTCTGTGTCTTCCAGCATTGTAGCTCCAATTTCTCTGGTTATTTAAATCCAAGAGTTAACTAATACCTCTGTCCCATTCTTTCACCTTTGACTTATAGTATAGGCTCAAATTATCAGAACTTCAAGCTCTGAACTGAATTACTCTTTTACCTGATTCTTCAGTATTAAAGAGACATCTTCTGGAACTTCTGTTTCTGCCATAGGAAAAGAAAATTTCCATAGCAAATCGCATATCTAAATGTATTAATACCATATATACATTTTTATCTACACTGTATTTTCTTTACTTTGTTTCTTTGTTCATAGTTGCTTAGATATTAAAATAAATCACAGGCTAAAATGGTGAAATTTTTTACAATGTTATCTCATAAACAGTTTAGTAATTATGATACAGTTCTTTTAAAAGAAATATAATTATGGTGTGTATTAGTACTTTTGATGTATTATTCATGCAAATCACCTTAAGATATTATTAAAATCTAGATTATAATTCAATACATATGAATTTTAAATTTCTAATTAGCTCCCATGTAATGCTGACACTACAGGCTCACAATCATACTTTGGACAGCAAGGATATGATTCTATTATCATTACATTTTTAGATACTGTTTTGCTGTTAGAATTCATTATCTCTTTTAACATTTTGGGTGCCAGGTATCAAATTTGGATCATAACATTTGGCAATAAGTATGTTTATCCAAGGAGTAACTTTGACAGCTCTATTTTTTAATAGTTAAGCATAAAGTTTGCAAAACTGATAGTATACCACTTTAGATAATGTAGCATACTGCAAACATAATGTGGAAAAGTTTAGAAGCCTTTGTTTTTATTTCATGGCAACATTTTCAGTTACTGTACTGTGCCCTGCAGATGACAGTAGTCCATCTACTCACACACAGATAAACAATTCAGTTGCCTCAAGTATTGACATAGAAAGAGCATCAGCAGACATCATTCTTTAATCTTTTCTGAAACTGAAATCTAAATTTATTTGTAAAACGTTACAAAGTCAATTCTTTACAGGTTATATATAAAACTTTGTGTGTGTGTGTTTGTGTGTGTGTTTGTGTGTGTTTGTTTGTGTGTGTGTGTGTGTGTGTAAAGTAAGATATATTTATAGGTTGCTTTTTTTGTACATAAACTCTCAATAACAACTTTACTTTTACAAAGAATTAGGTAGAGGACTTTCATCCTTTTCAAAGTATAGATTTATTATACCTTCTGGCATGAATCTCTGTTTAGAGTAGCTTCAATCTCCCATGTACCTAAAACAGAGCAATCATCCTTAATTAACTTATAAGCCTCATCAGGGACAAGCATCCATTTGATTTATTAATAAGCCTCTAGAGAACAAATTAGCTTCCTTAGCAGTTTCTGACATGCTTTGAGCCCCAGCACAAGCAGATTTCTCCTACCAGCTCTTGAGCTGTCTTGGATAAACAAAATTGTATAAAACCAGAGAAAGATTATCACAATAGCATAAGCATAGCAATATTTGCACAACTATAGACAAGTTACAATCAAATCTAGTATATCTTTATGTGTCAAAAATGTAAAACCTAGAGAATTTACCTGATGCATACTAATATCCAATATTCCCTGATATTAGATTAAAATATGCCAGGCCAAAAATTTCAATGTGCTGTTCCAGCATAGCTACTTCTATCCCTCAGTTCAATTTAAAAACTAAATTTTTTTTATAAAAGTGCCCAACAGTATGTTAGATACACCTACACTATAGATTGCTATCCAATTGTAAATATAACTCTCTCTCTCTCTCTCCATATATATATATATATATATAAAACCATATATAGTATAGTTATAGTTATATGTATATATATAATATATATATATGTGTGTGTGTGTGTCTGTGTGTGTGTCTGTGTGTGTGTGTGTGTGTCTGTGTGTGTGTGTGTGTGTGTGTCTGTGTGTGTGTGTGTGTTGAGACTGAAATACTATCTACATACTCATGGGTTTGAACTGTTTGTTCTCAGGTCATGGCTTTAATTTGGGGAGTTAAAAACTCTGGGATATATGAATCCTCTGCTCAGTGGTAATGGGTCACTCGGTCTGGGCCAGGATGGCAATATTTGTTTCTAGTTGTGACAGGAATTTCCTGCATTACACTGTATCACCTCCTGCTTCTGTTACCATGGAGAAATTGGTTCTAATTATCATGCTTTCCCATAGTAATGTACCCTTTCAAAATGTGAGTCTAACTTAATATTTCTTCTTTAATTTTCTTCTGTCAGGTACTTTGGTCATAACAGTGATAAAATAAATTATGCAGTCTCTTTGTGAACCTCATAACAATAATGAAAATAAACCATATGATAGAATTAATGTTAATAGGAATTATATCATGCATACAATTTCAAAAATATTTTAGTCATTTAAAATAAACATAACTGTAACATCTTATTGACTGAGGGTATGCTTGGAACCTTAGTTGACAAAACCTTGCATCTTGTCTCTTGTAAGTCTTTACTTATGACTCCTGGAAAGTTCCTTTATTTTCTAAGCTCAATTATTCATGTGCAATGACATTTATATTTTAACAAGTATATTTTAATTTGGGTTGTTTCTGAGTTGTTAAAATCAATTTTTAGATGAGAAGTTAATGAAAAACATATTCAAATTGCAATAATGTAGCACAAGCACTTTTAAAGAAGTGGTGTTTATTAAAATAACACTTTGAATACACCATTTTTTTCTTTTCCAAGTTGTTTCCTGTTAATAAAGGAAATACAGTAATTTTCCAGTATTATTTATGCCTGATATTTGTTTGAAAATTCTCAGTAAATATTTTCTAATTTTATTCTATTAGGATCAAGAATTCTCTTTAGAGGAAATAGAGTATGTCTGATATATTATTTTATTTCATGATAATTAATTGGTTTATATCCACAGTGAATTTTTCAATAACATTTTATTTTATTTTTACTTGGATTATCTCCCAATGAGGTTTTTTTTATTTAAGTTTTCACATTTCTTTCCTCTCCCCACTGTTAGAAATAGACAGGACTTCAAGTGGAAGAACAGAGTTACCAACCTACAATCAGAATTTCTGAGCAAGAATTATTCCTATCTAAAAGAACTGCAGAGACAATAATGGAGATGAGACTGAAGGAAAGTGACCTGCCCAACTTGGAATCCATCTCATGGTGGGGCACCAAGGCTTAACATTATTACTGATGATATTATGTGCTTACAGCCTAGTATTGATATTCTCTGAAAGGCCCTAGCAGCAGCTGACTGAGACAGACACAGATACCTATCACTAACCATTGCATTAAAGTCATTGGCGCCTATGGATGAATTTGGGAAGCATTGAAGAAGCTGGAGGATAGGGTGATCCCATAGGAAGATCAACATTCTCAGATAATCTGGATCCCTTGGAGCTCCCAGAGACTGCACCACCCTCCAGGCAGTGAACATGTTGTTTATCTGAGGCCCCAGCCACATGTGTAGCAAAGGGCTGACTGATCTGGCCTCAGTGGGAGGATCTTATAGAGACTTGAGGTCCCAGGATAGGAGGTTACCCATGTCAGGGAGCATCCTTTTAGAGGCAAAGGGTAAGGGGTATGGGATGAGGAACTGTGGTGGAGAACTGGGAGGGGGAAATGGCTGGAATGTAAATAAATAAAATAAGTTTTAAAATTCACAATTGTATCTTAATGACTACTGTTAGTTTGAAATAGCCTCTTTAGACTTTTTAGACTACTTTAGCCTCTTGAAGCATTTCTGAAAATGTTCGGATTAGAATCAGTATTTTTGTACACAGAACTCATAAATCTGATTCAGAATAATGTCTCATTGTCTTTTTATTCTATGAGTAAAAAAATCTGGTTTTATAAGCTTTTTTGTTATCTGTACACTTTCTTTTTGTTATCTTTTTTGCACTTAAAATAGATTCTTCTCTCATACAATATATTGTAACCACAGGTTCTTCTCTCTTCACTCCTCCTAGTGACCCCTGCTTCCCTCTTCCCCAGCTATACTCCCCTTCTATTTCTTTTTCAGAAAGAAGCAGGCCTCCAAGAAAGGATAGCCAAACATGACAAGGTGAAAGCCTGCATATCAAGGCTGGACAAGGCAACCCAATGGATGAAAACTCTCATGAGCAGGCAAAAGTGTCAGTGACATACTCAGCCCCATTTTTAAGAGTCTCACAGGAACACCAAGCTAAAAGCTACAACATGTATGGAGATGACCTGGTGCAGATACATGCGTGTCGTGTCCTGTGCCTGCTGTCAGTCTCTGTGAGCCCACATGAGCCATGCTTAGCTATGCCTTTCAATATAGCACACTTCCCTTTGAGTTTTGCATAATACAGTGGTTCATTTTTCTTTGTCCAGACCCTGTCAGCTGTCTTGAATCTCTTGTGCATGCCCTGACTCAGCTGTCCTTACTAAATATTGAAGATTTTATAGCACAGCCTTTTAGTTAAGAGGAATGTCATCTCTGTTCTAAGCAATAGAAACTACCATTTATTCTGGCAATCACCAGTTTCATGCCATATAGTTTGTATTTTCTGCGTTTGACTCTACCTCGGAGAACAGTAACAGAAGCACACACTGCTCAACCACTCAACCCAAATCGTGAAAATGGCATCATTTTTATAATGTTTTTTAATAATCACAATGAAAAATTTAATTCATCCTTAGTATTATATTGCCTTTCTTTATGAGAATTTTGTTTAACCAGAGAAATGTTTCTTTTGTCCCCTTACTTCCTTGACCCTGCTCTCAACTTTCTAACCTTCATTGATGTTTTGTTTTTCATTATTTCAGTCTTATGTATTTTCCACACTAATAATTATACTTGCTATTCATTAAGACCATGGTTAATAGTGTCACCACAAGCCATGGTGAAGCATTCCACAGAGTATGGACTCCTATTCACGTTGCAGAACAGTTAAAGGAAAGCAGAGAACACTTGCAAGGAAAAAACTATTTCTATACTTTTGAAATGATTTCAAACAGAACATAGGTACAGTGTGTTCTATAAACACTTTTCCTGTAATACAATATGCAATGAATTGCCACTTTTATTGCTCACAAATTGAAGAAAAAAGTAATAGCTTAGAGAATGGAAATTACTGACCAATTGTGTTGATTATATACATTTACTATAGGGTATTCTGCACAGTACCATATCTGGATCCACCCAACCATTTCCAGGAAAAGAAAAATTATAAAGTCACGATTTCCAGGATACTTGGAACTTTTAAAATAGAAATAAATAGATTTTTATAAATGTTTTTCTTAACCCTGATAAAATAAAATGTGCATAGCAGGGAGTCTGGTAACAAACTGTCTTCTGAAATTGCGACAGGACATTCCAGATGCCTACTGGCCATTTAATTTAATGGGATTTTTATTAGTGTATACACACCAGTTATTTAATCCACAGGGGTCTTTGCAGGTATAAGCACAAAGAAAAGAAGAAAGAAAAACCCAAAGCTGCAATTTCAGATATTTTTTAAATTAAAGACTTGCATTCTGTATTCATTTATTTAAATTGCATTCCTACTAACATACTTTTCTAAAGCCTTAGGTATGATATCACTTTTAACAAGCTAAAACCAATATACAATATAAGAAATTTGTTTTTAATCAATTATTTTAACCCAAAGAAAGAACTGTTAGAAACACTGTATGATTTCATTTAATAGGTCAGATAAAAGGTAAGTTCAGAAAACTAGAAAATCAGTCTTTACTGCACTTGTTTTATAGCTATTATCTTATTTCTCCTGACTCCTATATGCCATGTGTAGTTCATAACTCAGTATCATATACATAATGCTATATTTAACTGAAATATCTCTAGTAGAAATTCAACATTTCTGACCTTATTTAAATGTCATTCTATTTAACCTGACTTAAAACTGGGAACTCCATGATTTGTTCAAAACAGTCTGGATAACCATTAAAATAACATGCTAAAATTTAAGTTTTCTCCAACTTTTATTCCTCTTTGTTTCTCAAATACTTCTTAAACTTTAGGTTGAATGTTTTACTTGAACTTTGTGCTAAGATCATTTTGAAAGCTAAATCAGAAGGTAATTGAGGGCCTGCAATATGACTCAGGAGGTAATTCAATAAATTTAAAAGAATTGACATGGCCTCCTAACAAAAATCTTTATCATCCAACAGTTCAGTAAGTTGAGCATAATTACATAGCATTTGATTATTCAATAGCAATGTATGTTCTAAAATAATTCTATTATATCTAAAATATACTATTAAAATATTATCTGTAACTTTACAGCATCAAGTAAAGCAAACAAACACAGAAGATACATCACAACTATTTGTAAGACACCAGACACAAAATCCAGAAGAAGAAGAAGAAGAAGAAGAAGAAGAAGAAGAAGAAGAAGAAGAAGAAGAAGAAGAAGAAGAAGAAGAAGAAGAAAAGAAGAAGAAGAAGAGGAAGAAGAAGAAAAGAAGAAGAAGAGGAAGAAGAAGAAGAAGAAGAAGAAGAAGAAGAAGAAGAAGAAGAAGAAGAAGAAGAAGAAGAAGAAGAAGAAGAAAAGAAGAAGAAGAAGAAGAAGAAGAAGAAGAAGAAGAAGAAGAAGAAGAAGAAGAAGAAGAAGAAGAAGAAGAGGAGAGAAGGAGGAGGAGGAGGAGGAGGAGGAGGAGGAGGAGGAGGAGGAGGAGGAGGAGGAGGAAGAGGAAGAGGAAGAGGAAGAGGAAGAGGAAGAAGAAGAAGAAGAAGAAGAAGAAGAAGAAGAAGAAGAAGAAGAAGAAGAAGAAGAAGAAGAAAGAAAGAAAGAAAGAAAGAAAGAAAGAAAGAAAGAAAGAAAGAAAGAAAGAAAGAAAGAAAGAAAGAAAGAAAGAAAGAAGAAAGAAGAAGAAGAAGGAGGAGGAGGAAGGAGGAGGAGAAGGAAGGAGGAGGAGGGAGGAGGAAGGAGGAGGAGAAGGAGGAGGCTGACTTTATGCCTGTCTGATCCAGAGAGGTTATCCAAGGAAAAAAAGACAAGCAGTTAGAACACAGGAAGCAATCAGAAACATCAGGAAATGAACAAATAAAATGGGGAATTTAAAGAAATTAAGTTTTCTAGACTTCCCCAGGTAGCCATGGAGGGAAGGAGCATTTTGAGAAATTCAGAAGCAAAGAAATTCCCCATTCAATGTTCTCATGAATATTGAGCAATGTAATGGGTTTAGATCAATTTATATATACACCTCTGTTTTGGTACATATATGTATAATATGAAATATGATCTTATCTAATTCTAGAAGAAGGTCCTAAATTGATGTCCAGTTCTCACAAGGATCTAAGTAGTCCCTAGAAACCTCATAATAAAAGTATTGACTACTTAGAAGAGTACTCAGTATCTTGCAATATGTTTCTCTCATGTCTAGGAGAAAGGAAAAATAGGCTAATGTGAATGTGTACTTATATGAGGAAGTACAAAATTCAATTATATATCCAGAAACACCAAGCCTAATTATAGCAATTCAAAAGCTTCAAGAAAATAAGTGAATAAATGTAGTTAGATAACCAAGAGAGATGACCATGCTTATAAAACATTGTAAAACAAGTGATCCAGAATAGAAGAGACAGACAAGAAATTACATAGGTGAAAAACGTAGTATATAAAACTCCAAAACTGTTATTATTATAGTGTGTTGTATTTTCTAAAGTCATATAAAATGTGTAAAAAATGTAAAAAAATCATAGCTAAAACTTTTAGAGATGAGATGAACTTGGTGTTCCATGTCTGTAACTCAGAAATTATGGAGAGGAGGAATGAAGTTACTATGGGCTATAAATTAAATTTGAGTTCAGTCTGGGATATATGCAACGTTTTTTTTGCAAAACAAACCAAAAGAATGTTTATCTATAAAAATCATAAAATAAATGTGGAAGAATTAGGAATCAGTAAACATAACATACCTTGTTTATATAATAAACACAATTCAAAAAATACAGTTATGATGACATAAGCAGCTGCAGATGGACTTAGATGATGTTGCTTAACTGATCTCAATAAGGCATAAAAGAAAGCTTATATCATATATATGTTCATTTGGATACAGATTTCATTTTATCTCTCCTTCTGAGGATATAAAAGTTACTGTTACATCCAGTGCCCAACATGATTGCAGAAGGAGAGAACCTACTAACATTGCAGAAAGCAGAAGACATCTGACAGAAATGTCACACAGGACAGGAGATATCTGAAAGAAAGCTGCTGCTAAAGAAACACTTACCTGCGATCATCTCCAAAGAAAGCATCAGATCTTTGAGTTTGGCCAAATACCCAGAGAGACGAAGGAGACTTTAAAATTGTGGGAGTCTCAATCCCAGTGCAGGGAATGACCACAGGCCTCAGAGACAATGAATCATAATAAGATATTCCAAAAAACACTTTTAATAATATATACAGACTCTTTATGCTTTCAAAATTGGAATCTTCATTTTAAATCCCTTGAGAGCAGGGGTAGGACTTGAGGGGATAGAAATGTTACTTGAAAAGGGCATCACAGTACTTATTGCAACTGTGACCACCAGAGTAACTCCTCAATACTTTCAATAGCAAACGTCATATATTTTCTCTCAATAGAAAGTTTGAAAAACTGTATACTAAGAAAAATTAACTTTATTATTACAAGAGCTTGAGAAACAGAAGACAAAGGAAGTAAGAGAACTGGAAATGCTTGTCTTTCTATATTAATGTAGCTAAGAAGTTCATCTCAGGCAATGAAATTTGAGTGCCTCTCTTGTTTAATATGTAAAAACTGGTAGCTGTTGATATATGTGGCTTTATAAGGATCTACATGTATACTGATAAACAAAAAAAAATGGAGTGAGAACTTTGAGAAATAGTCTGAATAATGCTTTATTTACTTGCAAAGTTTTGAGTGCCAATGAAGCAGAAACAACATCTGCTTAAAGACACTAGATTATAGGGGGGACAACTACTAAATTAAACCAACTTGTATACTTTAAAGATATTTTAACAACAGCATGGAAGTTAGTGAGTGCGTTATATGGAGAAGATGTTTTGTCTGTATTTCCACAGGTGATGAAAGACTATGGCTCCCATCAAAATTGATAAAGTTCCAAACTGAATTAAGAGAAGTTTCTACATGAAGGACACAACTCAAGGAAAGAAGAAGCCGAGAAAGTCAACAATGCAGTTGACACAGAAAGCTGATCCCCCTACACAGGGAAGCTCAACAAACTGGATGAAAAAGGACTGAGATTTCATCAGACTGGCAGACTGGAAAACTTTGACGCTGAATTGGACATTTGCAGAAGGGCAGATGACAAGAATTGCAACAATGAAAGATAAATGAATCAAAAGATATCCATAACAACATTTGCATTATATATATATATATATATGGGAGTGATGGTCATATCTGTTGAAATAATGAAACTGGATATGATGTTCAGCTTAAACAGAAAGGAGGCACATATATAAGAATTGTAACCCAGAAACATGATTACTCTGACAAGGGATCATGAACAGTGAACATCTAGGTCAGTGTAATCCAACTGAAATGACACACCTTTTATCCCTCTTGTTGGAATGTAAGGCAAACCATTAGTACACATTTAATTCCAAACAATGACATCTAATTGAGCAGCAGAGAAAGTGATGAATCAGATTTGACAGAATTAGTCAGAGATAAGATACAGTCAACTCTGAGAAAATCAGCACAGATAGCGAAGAGAGAGAGGAGACACTTTCAGTGTGAAAGTTATACAGAAACAGGTTGCAGGGGAATGCAGAATGAACTAGTGATTGAGAAGGAGCTGAAAGCTTGAAATAGATTGCCAGAGATAGTTTTAGGCAAGCAGAGCAATTCAGTAAAAATTCAAAGGAAGCCAGATTGAGTCAATCAGCTTAGGTTGTTTTGGGCCATAATAACATAGTTGAACTAGCCACCCAACTTCCAGTAAGAGACAGAAAGGGTGAGTCAGTAAGTCTCCTAGTTGATAATTAAATCTCTTAAATATCAGCTCTCTCTCTCTCTCTCTCTCTCTCATTTGTGTCTCTCTGTATGTGTTTGTGTGTATGTGTGTGCAATATCAAATACTTTAAATATACTTATAGATGTCAGTTAAGCATGAAAGAATAGGTAAAAAACATTCAATAGTGTAAGAAAGTGGGAAAATGGAGCACAACATCTCAATAAATTGTATAAACAGAGAAAACAGGAACACTTATCTATTTAAAAAGTATCCAAAAGTGTTGTGAGGGAGACAACTCAATAGGTAAATGTATACCTTGTGAGAATAAGGGATTTTACTTTAAATCTTGGGAATCTTTGAAAAATTATATACGGCAAAGTATCTTTTTCTTCAGTTCTATAGGGTACAATAATACAGCCATATTTCCATAGCCTACTCTTCACCAGCCTAGTGCAGTAAGTGCTCTTCAGGTACATTAAGAGACGCTGTTCCAATGAATACAGTGGCACTCAATAGACAAATAATACCCCCCAGAATTAACACACTCTCCACTTATAATTATGCACATACTATCAAACAGATCACCCCACACACACCCACACACGCACACACATGACTCAAGTCAATACTTCTATTTCACCTCCAAAACAATAATTAAGAATACATTAAACAGTACAAAGGACAAAGAAAGTGACAAGCTTAGATTAAAATCATTTACAAACAAACCAGACAAAAATAACAGAGAACACTTGTAAATAAGTCAACTAGTTCAAATACGTCACGTTTCTCTACGCATTACTCAAAAATTTATTTTTTCAAGGTTATCTGAATTTCTTAGATTGCCAGTAGCTGCACATTTATCCATACAAAAATGGATTTTTTTTCTCTCCAAGTTGTCCAGAAACGTTTTAAAGTTGTTTCCTAGAGCTTTCTTTTTTTAATTAATTATTTTATTTATTTACATTTCAAATGTTGCACTCAGTGTTGGTCTCCCCTCTGCAATTCCCCACCATATCAACTCCTGTTCGCTTAGCACCCACCTTCACTGGTCAACAATCCTACAAAGTACCAAGATCCTCTCCTCCCATTGATACAATCTTCTGCAACATATGTAGCAGGAGGTCGTATGCTCTTTGGTTGGTGATTTAGTCTTTGAGAGCTCTGAGGGGTCCAGTTAGTTGAAATTGCATTTCTTCCTATGGGGTTGCAATCCCCTTCAGCTCCTTCAGTCCTTCCCCTAAATCTTCCACTGGTGTTCGCAGGATCAGTCCAATGTTTGGCTGTGATTATTTGCATCTGTCTTAGTCAGGTGTGTGCAGAGGTTTTCATGCTGAGACAGGAGATAAGTTCCTGTCTGCAAGCAGCTCTTGGCATCAGCAGTAGCATCAGGACTTGGTGTCTATGTATGGGATGCATGCCAAGGTAGGCAGTCTCTGAATGGCTCTTCCTTCAATCTCTGCTCCATTTTTTGTCTATATGTTTCTTTTATACAAGAACAATTCTTCCACCCATGGCCCTCCCTCACCCTGCCTCACATTATTATGTTATTATTTTGTTCCATGTTCTAATTGAGATTGAATCATCTACATTTTTCCTTTCCTTCTTGTGAAGTTATAATTTAAAAAAAAAATCACAGATTTTTCTCTATTACATCAGATACATAAAATTTTAACAAATTTGTGGTTTAGGACATAAACTCAGTAAAATAGAATATTGGTATATCTACACAATGGAGTACTATTCAGCCATTAGAAACAATGAATTCATGAAATTCTTAGGCAAATGGATGGAGCTAGAGAACATCATACTAAGTGAGGTAACCCAGACTCAAAAGGTGAATCGTGGTATGCACTCACTAATAAGTGGATATTAACCTAGAAAACAGGAATACCCAAAACATAATCCACACATCAAATGAGGTACAAGAAGATAGGAGGAGTGGCCCCTTGTTCTGGAAAGACTCAGTGAAGCAGTATTCGGCAAAACCAGAACGGGGAAGTGGGAAGGGGTGGGTGGGAGGACAGGGGAAGAGAAGGGGGCTTACGGGACTTTTGGGGAGTGGGGGGCTAGAAAAGGGGAAATCATTTGAAATGTAAATAAATTATATCGAATATAAAAAAAGAGATGAAAAAAAAGAATATTTTTTAGAATAATTAAGGAAAGTCTATATAATTGGAGGTTTAGATCATGTTGTTGGACCAAAAGTGTCAATGTGTTATGATGACAATACAGCCATTTGATCTGTGTTCACTGCAATTCAAATCAATAACTCAGTGTGTGAGTGGAGAAAACTGCAAAGGTGCCTAGAAAGCATATCCGAATACAGTACTCCTGCAAAAGCCAAAATCACTCTGAGAAAAGAACAAAATTGAAAGAATTACACTATTTACTCTCGAGTTTTATTGTTATAATGCTAGTTTGCATTGTATGTTTTTAGTATCAAGATACATAAATAAATCAATAAAAAGTGAAAATTATCCTGTTAGTTGAAATTATTTTCACTCATTAAAGGACATTTAGTAGAGAAAAGATAACCTTCCCTAAAAGTAGAATTACATACATATAAATGAGAGAGAATTAAATCTTGAATTTTGTACAAAATTTAGCTCAAATAGGATATATATACATTAAAACATTTAATTTTATATGTATATATACATGCTCTTAATAAAAATAACATTTTGCTCAATAATAGGATAAAATGTAAATAACCTAGAAAAATATAACATATGTAAAATCATTAATTTAACTTAATTTGACAACTTTTCTTTACTAAAATCTGATGAGGTGGATGACTAATGAATAAAAGTATAAAGGTCTGAGCCATGCAAGACTGATTTACTTTTCCAATCACTGAACAGAGAAATAATTCCTTTAAACTCCACACAAAAATTATGACATGTGCGAATTTTCACACAGACACACACACACACACACACACAACACAAATAACTAATGCAATCTAAAATGCTACTGTCAAACAAAATAAATAATTAAAATACACCTCCATAGTGATTTCTAAAATAGAAATGTTTCTATAAACTCTATGTATAATAGTCAAATTTTGGATATAGAACAAAAATCAATTAATAGATTAAAGAATGAAATCTTGTATAGTTAAACAGCAGAAAGCTAGCACATAATAACATAGAGTTTTCTATTAAGAACAGCAATTAATTATAGGATAAAATTTTAAGGTGGCAGTTTTTTTCTAATATGGTCAGATTCCAATCTTTGAGACAGAAACGTATAGATTTATTTAACAAAATTTTAGCACATTAACTCAACCAATATTTCTAATGCTCAATGATTTCTTAGTTACTTTCCATCCATATGTCCTGAGTAATTTGTGTTTAGTCTCTCCTTGGCTTGCACTGCTGTCACTGTCTATTATCATTGAGGACTCTCTTGATGATTTCTCCTCATGCCTGAAGTCATGGTGACCTTCTTCTTTTCCCTCCATCGTGTGGTCCTTATTCTTCCTTACCCTCACCTGTCTCTCTCATCATAAACTCCTTCTACCTGACTCTTCTCCCTGGGACCTCTTGATGAGATTGAAATACCAGCATTTCTATGTCCACTGCCCAGTCATTGGATCTTCAGATTATTATTAGCCAATCAGAGGCAATTGGGAAACACTCTTTACACCACACTGATACAGATTTTTTGACATTCATGACAATGCTCCTATCCAGACTGTACCTAGAACTATGGGACACAAAAATCACCATCTATACTTCTTATATCTTTTTTTACTTTCACAACTTCTTATCCCTTTTTTATTTTTAACATTAGATAAAAGAGAAAGAAGGATAGAGGAAAGAAAGAAGAAAAAGAAAACTTCCCAAGTTCAACCTATATTTTGTTTCCTTTCTGACCATGACCATTTAACAAGTTATAACCACTACACTTTAATGATGTTCATCACATAAATAATACCCCAAAACAAATATACCTTACCTTTTGGGAATAGGGCATCACTCTTTTAAAATTGCTTCCTGCCTATTGGAGGTATTGTTTTTCCTTTGAGGAGGTCCCAAGAAAATTGGGATATTGGCCTGTCTTAAGAAAGCTAGCTGATAATGGGATTGCAAACTGGTGCAACCACTCTAGAAGACAATCTGGATGTTCTTCAGAAAATTGGAAATAGATCTACCAGAAGACTCGGCAATACCACTCTTGGGAATATACCCAAAACATGCCCCACCTACCCACAAGGGCACGTGTTCCATTATGTTCACTGCATCCTTATTTGTGATAGCCATAAGCTGGGAACAACTTAAATGACCCGTGACAGAAGATTGTATACAGAAAATGTGGTTCATTTATACAGTGGAATACTACTCAGCTATTAAGAAGGAGGATATCCTGAGTTTTGCAGGCAAATGGATGGAACTAGAAAGTATCATCCTGAGTGAGGTTACTCACATCCAAAATGATAAGCATAGTATGTTCTCACTAATAGGTGGATGTTAAAAAGTATAGAATACCCAAGATACAGTCCAAAGAACCATAGGTCAACAAGCTGAAGTGCCCAAGTGAGGATATCTCAGTCCCACTTGGGAGGGAAAACAACACAATCACAAATAGGGAGGGAGGGAGGAACCTGGGAGGGAAAGTGGACAGATGGTTAGGGAGTTGGGGGAGAGGGGAATGTGATCTGGTATTGAGTGAGGGAAAAAGGCTGAAGCCCTGAGGGTCAGCAGAAAGAATGGAGTTGGGGGTGGGGACATCTATGTAGAGAAAGTGGAATTGGGAGGAGGTATAGGATGTGGAACAGTCAGAGTATGGAGAGGTGCAGGGGAATAAAATATGGAGTGTAAAAAATTTAATTAATTTATTAATGTTAAAAAACAAAAACAAAAGAAAAACAAAAACAAAAGAAACCAAAACATGTAGATATTATAATTGTGTTAAAGTTCCTCAGATTTGGCCACAAATAATGCATGACTTTATGAACTCTGAAAAAAACATTTTGTGTTGTTCCATCATCTTTAGATCTCACAAATTCCAGGTCACAGTTTATTTGGGTAATAAAGTTTCTTTTATTTCATATGCACAATAGACACTATTAAACTTCTCTAACAATGTGATTAAATTAAAAATATCTTCTTTAGTTTTAATTTTACTCAAAGGCTATAAAGCTAATAGAATAATCACAATGTGATAAATAATAACAATAATAATATCCAGAGTGGACAGTGGATTGGGGAAAATAAAATGGTGGGAGGACAGGGGAAGAGAAGGGGGCTTACAGGACTTTCAGGGAGTGGGGGGCTAGAAAAGGGGAAATCATTTGAAATGTAAATAAAAAATTATATCGAATAAAAAAATATGGAGTATAAAAATTAATTAATTAATAAAAGAAAGCTAGCTGTGTCCAATCTCTGTGTTCTGAGAAAGTACAGGCTTAAATGAAGTCCTGACTGAAACAATCTGAAAGGCTGGACCAATTGTAGTTATCTGGAGTTATCCACTTTCTTTGAAGCTGTCCTGGAAGCAAGTTTTGATGAAACAGATATTAAGATAGTCTGAGGTTGAATCAATTAGGATACTGGAAGAAGCACTTCTCTGGGTTTCAGCATCCTTCTCAGCATCTTCCAGGATGAGTCCTATTGGGGTTCTTCTAAATTTACTGGTATTCAGTCTTTAAACTCCAACAGGTAATAAAATTTTTGTATTAACATCTATATGGAACGCACCATGTGCACTGATCTGCTAAACATGGTGATATCCTGCTCTTGGTTTGAGCAAATAAGACTCCTGTCTTTCTTTTTGTTAGTTTGTATTATATAACAATACTTTAATAACTCTTTATCTATGTCATTTAAAAATGACATGACAAGTCATGAAGATATACTAGCTAACAAGATTTACTGACTATGTGTAGCTAAGATCCTGGTTGGAGACATTTTTTTATGTTTCAAAGTTGTTCTACTGTTGAGGCATCAGAAATATGTGTTATCTCTTGCTAGTTCTCTTGATTTCTTTCTTTCTGTCCTCAGACAAGATCTTTGGCTTGTGGGAGTCCCCCTTGGTCAAATATGTTTTCTATAAGTTTGTATAGAATTTATGCCTTTTCTTCTCCTGTTGAAACAAGAACAAAATTCCTCCCTAGTACAACACAGTGTTTACCTGTATTCTGAAATTAGGATATCCTTTAATGGGCTAATTTAGTTCACCAGGTGTTTTTGTTGGTGGTAGTGGTGGCAATGATGGTGTTGGTGGTGGTTATTGTAGTTGTTTTGTTGACTTTTTGTTTTTATAATGTTTTTTGTTCATTACCATTGAAAAATAACGTTAATAAAGCATTATCTCCATGCCTCTTTGTTACCCTTTTCTATTTGTTAAGAATCTCCTTTAAAGTACAATCAGGTCTTGCTACAACTGGTTGTCCTATATGATATACCTATAATGTTCTTTATATTATAAAATATAAAAAAATTCCTCTTTTTATTAGAGACATATGCTGAAAACCATTGTCAGTTTTAATTCATACATATATTTTCATAACTTTTACAACTTCTAATAAATGTGTAATTACAAAAGCAGCCTATTCAGCACTTAAAGTAGTTACCCATTGATATCCTGAATATGAGTCAATGGTATGGTGTACATATTTTAATTTTCCAAGATCTGTAAAATGAAATAAATAAACTTAACAAATTTCATTTCTTTAGGCCCTTTTTGCATTACTCCCTGAAGGTAAAGGAGTTTTTTTAATACAAAGCACAAATGAGGCATTGTCTTGTACTTTCATGTTTTTTTCTAAGTAATAGAAAAATCCCTTCTTATACCTTTGCTGTTCACATGTTTCTTATGAAATTCTGAAGATTCTAGCATATTTTATATCCTTAGCTGACCAATTTCATCATTATCTCAAGCTAGAGGGTCTGGTAGACACATATGGAAACGGATATGTCTTATATACAATGGATGACTTTTAGTTCTGATCACTAATTGTGCTTGAATAAACAAGAAAATGAATTGTGAATAATTTCTGAATAAGATTATCAGCTTCTACATGCAAAAGAGCTCTTTCTGCATATTGAAAGTCAGTAATGATATTAAGATATTCAGGAAAATTATGTGATATTGTAAGAATTGCACATAAGTTTCATTTTTGAATTGAATCATATGGAATTGGTTTTATTTTACTTATATTTTCTGACATATAACCTGCATTTCCTAATTTATTTTGTTTCAGTAGAGAATATCGGGAGTCCAATAGTTAATGTAATTTTTAGTATATGAGGGAGAATCCAAGAAATTCTTTTTATATACTGAAGTTGCTTGCTTTATGGATACTGTTAATTTCTTACCCAAAATTGTTGCAAACCTTTTGCCAATGTTCATTTTCTGCCCATACTGAGGCAATTTCTGCATGAGTAAGTTACCACAATTTTTGTTGAATCCATCCCTGCTAATTTAAGAAGTCTCATTATTTTCTCTTTAGAATCAATTAAGAAACCTTTACTATAAATGTCTTTAATAATAAAAAGATATAATCTAACATATGATCATTTTCTTGGAGTATTTAAACCTTTATAACTTTAGAAAGTTTGAAATAAATTACCTAACTCTGAATAATTAACCAAGTCCTTGGATGTAGCCAACTAATATATCCCAGCAATATTTGAAATCATTAAGGGTTCTTAGTTGGTCTCTTCTGATTTGGACTATTGTCATAGAATCTTTTGTAGAACTCTTACATAATAGATGCTTAATAAAACCTCCTTTTTGCATGTTTACAGGAACAATTTTTAATTCCAATAAACAGAATTCTCTTTACTTCATCAAACAATTTTTGTAACACATATCTATTTGACTCAGCCAACAAACTATCACCCATATAACGGTAAATTAAGGATTCAGAAAATTGTTTTATGGATTGTTTAATGATAGTTTCTGCATGACTATTCAACATTCCTTGTGGCAGCACTTTCTAATCTCTTTTCTTTATTAGTTAGCTATTATAAGTAGACACTGAGAAAACAAACCTCTGTCTATCTCATTGTTTTTTTATAAAAGAATGGTGAGAAGGCAATCTTTTAAATCAGAACCTATAATAGGCCATGCTTTAGGTAACAATCGATGCAATCATATTCCAGATGGTAAAGAGCCCATTAGCTAAATGATTTTATTAACTCCTTTCAGAATTGTCAACACCCTCCAATTTCTATATTTCTTTTTAATGACAAATACAGAATTCCAGTGACTTGACTCTTTTGTAAATTAAGCCCTTCAGTGGCTTTTGAACCTGCTGTTTGAGTACCTGCAGGTTTTCCTATGCCATAGGCCAGTTCTAAGGCCTTTGGGATTTTGTCAGCAGTGACTCCCTCAAAGAAAGTTGGAGAGTCAGCCTCCACTGTCTTCTCTGTGTGAACTACCTGATAACATTTCTAATACCTTTATCAGGAACTCCCCATGTTTCATGCCTTGTTCCTGAAGTTGAAAGAACATAAATTTATGTTTTCCAATGTTATGACAAATATCTTCCCCATAAACTCTGGGTTATAGTAGTCATATATGATCATAATTTTCTTATTTGGCATTCTGGATCTATACTTTTAAGCTATTTTATATTTTGTTTTAACTTGGATGAAGAAGTCCCAACCACTGGAAGTTATATATTTACCTTCTGACCTGCAATCATTTATAGAATTTTGTCAAAATTCTCTTTTCTAGGTTGTTTATGAGATTTCTGTTGAAGCTATTCTGACATTGATATCTTGCTTATTATTTAAATCCAGATCAGTGTTGTTTAGTTGCTTTTCAGAAGTTGTAGTTACATGACCTGATGAGTCTTGGCTTCAAGACAATGGGGTTACTCTGTTTTAATAAAGAACCATTAATTCAGTTTGGGAAATTTTGAAGAACATGTGTGAGGTTTTTAGTAACAGTCATGTCTTTTTCTAGAAGTGGCTATGAATGACATAAATTAAGTTGTGAAATAAAAATGGGAACAAACTACTTTGAAGTTATTATTTTAAGTATTGGATGATGAAGCAGAACTAATACAATGAGGTGAGAAAGAATGAATTGTTTGAGGCTTTTTTATTTGACAATTAGTATAAGAGTTTTTATGCAATCTGAAATTGTTGTTATTGGACATAGAATTAGTATCATTGTCATGGTTCACACACTATATTCTCACATATTTTGTGATGAGCAATTGACATTCACTCCTACTTCAACAAGTGGAAGAATTGTAGGCATCACTAATGAGAATGAAAGTAGTAACCAATTATTTTTATATTAATTTGGTAACTTTAACATTTAGAAGTTATTACTACCTTGGCAGTGGTGTTGCATGCCTTTAATCCCAGCACTTGGGAGGCAGAGGAAGGTGGATTTCTGAGTTTGAGGCAAGCCTGATCTACAAAGTGAGTTCCAGTACAGTCAGGACTATACAGAGAAACGGTGTCTTGAACCCCCCCCCCCAAAAGAAGTTATTAATACAGATATAACCTTGTTTTCTGTTTAAAACTCTTGATAATTTAATGAAAAAGGGATTTAACTAAAGTTATTTAGATTTGGCATCCGAAACTCAGATAACAGTTTATATAATTAAGTTGGAAATTCTCCAGTTTATTATATTTATAAATAAAATTTTTATATTATCATAAAATGTAAATTTAGAGTTTCATGTTATATGTTAATGACAAAACAGAGCCTTAAACATAATCACACATTTTCAAAAGTCTTCCTTTCTGTTTAGATACTTTATTTTAGATTCTATTGATTATCAATTGCTTTTAATAAAGTTTACCTGTGATTTCTGAGTAAACTTCAACATACTAATTTACTCTTCTTAGAAGAAACAATCTACCAGAAGTTAATTTGGAGGTAACAAAATTCTATTATAGTTAGAACTTCACACAGGGGTTCTAATTGAATTTAGCTGGAGCAAGACTAATGCACTCCTTTAGCAGATAGGAGTCAGTTCCTTGACTCTAAGGAATATTGCTTTAGTATTCATCTCTTGTCTGGGATTATATAAGAATGAGGATGGTGTGAATTAGAAACTGTGTTTTCCATTCTCCCAATACTGCAAGTTTACAGTAAGGAGAAACGTGATTTATAGATCAATGATAGAACTGACGCTTAAGCGCTGGGCTGGCTGTGGTGAAAACACAGTATTGTTTTATACTCTGTGAACATTTTCAACAAAACACTGTACTAATATACATTATTCTGTTTTCACAAAGAAAATCATCAGGGTTGACACTTTACAACAAAGAAATAACTGATATCATCTCTAACCCATATTTTTCAGATATATTCCGGGGAATTGAATAAGTCTCTGATAATTCTCTAGACTAAAGCATCACTAATATTATTTTTCTTTCTCATGCATTGGGCCATGAATTGACTAGCAATATTTGAGAGGGACAATGGTGAGCCCAAAACAAAGTAAGACAAAAATATCACCTATATAACTTTATAATAAACTTGATAAACAAAGATACATGAAAAATAGAAGTAGAATGAAATGTGACAGTAGCAATGATGGTATTCTTTCCTGGGCTCTTAAGCTAAAAAGGAGAAAAGTAGTGACAGCATTAAAGGCTAGCAAGTATTTTATAGAGTTTTTATTAATCTTTTTAATGTATTTCTTTTCAGGAAGTCTTAAGTGGCTTGGAAGGTAAGGATAAAAGACCAAGGTAGAAATGATAAACAGAGATGCAAGCTGAAATAAGTGGCAAGAAGAGTAAAGTCATCAAAGCCTCATGACCTCTCTTGTGTTTATCTGAGGCTATGTAATTTTTTGTGTGAAAATGACACACTAAATATCTATACTAATGTATATATTGTAATATATTCTTTGGTAATAAGTGATTGGTTTGATTTAGAAAGAACCCAAAAGTGTGTAGGGTATTTATGAGATATTGGAAAATTTGTTATGGAAACTATGAGCAGTGACACTTCATTAAAGTGGTAGTATTGTTTTAACTGAATTATTGAAATATTATAATGCAACTGCTATTTACTGTATGGTTTCTCTGTGATGGATATTACCCTAAGATTCCCATATGTCTTAGACAATATAAATGCATTTATTCATGAGGAGAGTTTCAAATCACAAGACATGAAGTTAAGATGACCTAATTATTTGTCAGGGACCGAAAGAAGGAAATTTAGAAGCCAGCATGAAAGGTTAATGATATGGAGTATGATACCAAACACTTTTGTAATTGTTGTACATGCTTTTTTGACTTCTATACTAAAAGAATGCATAAATAGGCAAGATTGTGGCTGCTATGTTCTTTTAACATGATCCCATTTTTCTTAATAGGAAATGTAAAACTAAATCCCAAATATATGTCCATTCCTGAAAAGCAGAAAATAATAAAACCCAGGTGAATATTTTAACAAACTTTATATATTTAATGTAAATGAAATATTAGCAGCTATATCGTCCAAATTTATGACACCAACTTATCTGACCTTTGTGATCCACAGAAATGCTTAGCTATAAGATTGAGAATGTCAAAACAACTCCAGAGTCAGACAAGAACAATCACTAACTTGAACAGTTAACATGAAGTTCAGTTATTTGCAGTTTTGGTAAATCAGGACAAAAAGCACTGAAGCAGAATGCTTTGTTCTAGTGGAAGGGATGCTTCTAGTTACCACACCTTTATTTATCAAGAGTAACTCTTGACAGTGACTCAATGTGCATATATAACAAAGAAAATGGGAAAGTGAGAGGAAGTAGGGATCAGCAAAATAATACAAATAACATTATGCAAACGGAGCAAGTTATATTTATGAGTGCATGGGTGTTTATATACATATGCATACACACACACACACACATATATATCATATATATATACATATATATATATATATATGATAGATCGAGAGATAGACAGACAGATATTCATTTAATAACAATAAAAAAGAAACTATAAATTTGAAGGAGACAAAGATTCATTTAATAACAATAAAAAATAAACTATAAATTTGAAGGAGACAAAGGCGGGGTATATAGGAGTGTTTTGAGGGAGAAAAGGAAATAGATTGTTGTGGCAATTATATTATAATTTAAAAATAAAAATTAAGAAAAAGAATAAATTGTTCTATAGTAGGCTCTTTCAACTACTAGTAGATAAAGAGAGGGATTGTGTAGCATAGAATTCAATACTCTTCCTAAGGGCCATGGGAGGTAAGATTTCTATGAAGAAACTCCATTTAGGACTTAGTTCTACAAGTTTTTTCACTCTCTTCATATTGTACTGTTGTAGATCTTTGTATTTGTTTTCATCTGCTGATGAAGGAAGCTCCTCTTAACAATGACTGAGAAATAAACTGATGTATAAATGTAAATGAATGTTATCACTTACACCCACCCAAGGGACAGAAGTTGGGGACCCCCTGTGGTTGAATTAGGGCAAATGTGGAAGAAGCTGAAGAGGAGTTCATTCCCATGGGAAGACCAGCAGTCTCAACTAATTTGGACCCCTGAGATCTCTTAGACACTGAGCTGCCAACCAGGTGGATATATACCAGTCGATATGAGTCACCCAACACATATACAGCAGAGGACTTCCTGGTCTGGCAAGAGTGAGAAAAGTTACACCTAACCTTGAGAGACTTGAGATTCCAGAAAGTAGGAAGTTCCGCTGCTGTAGGAGTGAGGGGGATGGAGACATACTTTTAAAGAAAGAAGTATGGGATGAGAAACAGTCAGAGGTTGGAATGGGAGGGTGATAATGACTGGAGTGTGAGAGAAGATTTAATAATATAATAATAATAATAATAATAATAATAATAGATGCAAGGTCATTTTACTGTGACATTCCTTTAGCAGAATAGTATCATTTGATTTCCCCTTAGATCTCTGAGTAATGTAGTTTCCATTTCTTTGTCAAAGGAATGAAGAACATAGTTCCAATCCCATATTGATTGGTTACTCCCACAAGCACTGCGACATTATTGAACCATTATATCTTACACACTAACTATCAATGTAGATGAAAAGCCTTATAAATGAGTTGGTGTTTAGATTTTTTCCTTTGATAATGTGTCAAGTATCTCTCAAATCCATAAAAACTAGTCCATAAGGGTAAATGGTCTAGGTAATCACCAGATTGATGACTCCATGCTCTTTGAGTTGTGTAGGTTTTGTCTTTTGCAATAGCTTTTACTTTTAATTTATAGAGAACAAGTAACAGCCTTGGAAATAGTTTGTGATGTTTTGGGGTTCCTGTGGAGCTTCTTTAGCTAGCAACCTTAGTAGATATAACCCATTATAGGAACTGGTGGATTTCTTTGATGCTAAGTGATGCCAAGCTGGGGATCTCTTTCCCCCATTTTTGGTAGTTCCATTTACATCACCATAATATATGTATATATTTTAGAGAGCTATCTAATATATTAGGATTTTATAAGGATCCTCTAATATTCCTTAGCTGTAGCTGTTTATCCTCTGTTGCTTTACTTACTCCCTTTCTCTCCTCATTTGATCTTCCTGCCCCAATGTCCCTTCTTTTTTTATTTATTTATTATATGTAAATTCACTGTAACTGTCTTCAGACACTCCAGAAGAGGGCGTCAGGTCTTGTTACAGATGGTTGTGGGCCACCATGCGATTGCTGGGATTTGAACTCAGGACCTTCGGAAGAGCAGTCAGTGCTCTTAACCGCTGAGACATCTCTCCAGCCCTCCAGTGTCCCTTCTACCTCATCCCTTTATAACTATTTTATAGCACTTATAATTGACCTTACTGTTGTGAGTTTGAAGGTTCATTTATTCCAGGGCTGTTATTTTAGAAATCAGAGTTTAAAAGTCTCAGTTCATTTTTGATATAGCATCAGAAAAATCAGATTTTCTCTAGATTAGTCTTACATTCAAAAGACCTCTCTTTTACCGTATATCAATATTTTAATGAAGGAGAAGTTAAAAGAATGCATCAACATTTGGATAATTATGTCTTCCTACAGGACACAGGCTCATAGAAACTAAATCAGGAAAGCCTAAACTTCAAACACTTACCCTGTAGGTGTTCCTGTTGTCACCAGTACAGGAATTGTTGGGCACTTAATGAATGATTAATAGAAACACAGCTGTGTCCTGCTTTGAGAAAGATAGAGTACGTGGAATTTAAATGTTCAGAATAAATGGTAAATTTTATTAAGTTTATAACATGCTTCCTTTAGTGAAAGCCTTTGGTGTGTTTAAATTACAATGGAAATTATTAGAAAAATGACATTTTCCTTAACTTTAAGAACAAACCAACTATGTAAAGGAGAAGAATAAATAAACCTTCTTCTATTTCTCTCACAGCACATTTCAAAAAATTTAAAACTGGAAGCAAATGCCATAGGTTTCATTTTTTAATTTTATGTGTTTTCTTCATGTTTGCTTACTTTGGTCTGGTTGTGGTAGTAATGGTGGTGGTGGTGGTTGTGATGGTTGTGATGGTGGTCTGTGTATGTGTGTATGCATGTGTATACAATTACATGTAGGTCAGAGGCCAAATGAGTTAGTTCTTTTCTTTTATTATGTGAGTTCTTGAGATGGAAATCAAGACCTCAATCTTTGGATGAGACAGCCTAACATCCCGAGTTATTATAACAGCTTTTTGCACTATTATTGTTGTTGTTATTATTGAAACACATTTATACAAACAGAGCAAAATCTACTGATGATTGCATTTCCTAAGGTTTCAATATTTGGTCATATTATATTATTTTATATAAATGTACTTTTTACTCAACATTCATTTTATTAATAATAAATGATAATGTATTTAAACAGCAATAAATTTAGTATAATTTTCTTATCAAAATTGACTTTACTAGCCTGCAATAAAAAGCTTGAAGCTAACTTCTTTGATTAAACTTTGATATTAAATTAAGTGTTTTGATTCAAAACTTAAATAGAAAGGAGGAGAAGTCAAAAGTCACTTTCATCTTGTGGGTGAAATGTGCATGTGATCTGGGTAGGTATGAGAAAGGGTCAGGGATAATGTATTGAATTCTCCATGTTATATGCTCCATATATCAGGTGATACCCAGCCATATTTTGGAAGTCTCCAGTATAGGGTATTCCATAATATAAGTTATATTAGAAGTAAGCATAAAGCATAAATATTTTGTTAATTGAACGAACTATTGATAGGTAATATTTTAACTTCCTCCAATTTCAATATTAAAATAGAAATAATATTTAATATTTTGAAATGTTACCTGTGAAAATATATCTGGGGTATGAAGTGATACAGTTTATCACTTCATTTTTATAACAGATTTCTATATAATGCTGAAGCAATATCTTAGTAATGCCTTTAAACATATATGGAAAGATAACAAAGATTTTATTTAACTTTACTGAAGCCAGTTTCTTTCCTCTTGAGAAACAGTAGTAGCAGGTTGTATTACAATGTGAAATTTTTATTTATAAATGTACACTCAACTAAGAAATATTATTTTAAAGACAGACATAGCACTTCTGACCCAAAGGTAGAGTAAATTTTTTATTATGGAAACATACTATAAAGTAAATATGACTGGAATAAACTAAATATAAAAAAATATGAAAAACTATGCTCTTAAAATTAATTCTGCATCTATGGTGATTTAATAGTAAGTTTTTTTCTTTTAATTAATATTTTCATCATCATTCACACTCTGAAATAGAATGTAAGTTACTTCCCTTTGTCACAGATATTCTGAGAGGTCACAGGGATATAAGCCTTTATTTATAATTGCATATAAAGATTGCATAAATCTTTATATTTATGAAATATTTATGCATAAATATTTATAATTGTTAATTAGAAATATTTCCAACATTTTATAATTTAAATATATATTAATATTTATATTATAAAATTTAATTTATAAAATTATTTATAATTTTATATAAATTATATAAAATATAAAATTATATATAATATGAAATTATACAAACTATAAATTTATTTATATTTAAATTTTAATAGTTTATAATTATGCATAAATTTTTATATTTATCTTTATAAATATTGCATAAAAAGATTTATAATTGCATAAAAAGAAGATTTTGATATGTTTTCAGAACATTTACTTTTGTGTAACTCACAATCATGCTTCTCATGCCTTTAAGTTGAAAAACATTTCCTTTTATAACAGTAGTTCTCAACCTTCCTAATGCTGCTACCCTTTAATATGGTTCTTGTTCTGGTGACCACAATGATAAAATTATTTTGTTACTACTTAATAACTTCATTTTGCTACTGCTATGAATCATAATTTAGATATCTGATAAGCAGATATTTGATATGCAACCTGTGAAAATGTCATTTAACCCCCACAGAGGGGTTCTGACCCACAGCTAAAGAACCAATGCTTTAGAATACAGGTAAAAGAAAAGCCGCAAAGACCTAAAACCAGGTTTGCTGTGAAAATGTGTGAGAGATTAAAAAAAACACTCTGCTCCTTAGGTAGCAAGTTGGAAAAGAAAATACAATTCCTAAATTCATATTCACTTTGATATTTATTATTATCCCATGCAAGGATAGTGTGGCTGCAAACCACAAGGTGAGGACCTCATCATGAAATCTGGAGCATGACCCTCATAAATCTATACTATCAGCTTTGTAGACTTTATACACCTTTCCAATAAAACTCCTTGTACACCTTACAAAGCACAACAACTACAGTGGTTGCTCCCTAGGTGGCTTTTTACTTTTAACATTCCACGCTCCCCAATTTTTTTCTCTGAAACATGTCATAGAAACAATGAAGAGGTGATTTCTCTTTCCTGTACTCTAAAAGGAAATGTTATTATCATAATAAAGTCATGAAAATGGGTGTAAATTAAAAATTAAAGCAAATGCACTATCAAAATAGGGATAAATTCTATGTTTAAAATGTAAATTGTAATTGGGAAAAATACAGTTGTAATGTGAAAACAATGTGTTTGTTCAAGGGATCTATAAAATGAATATTAACATTTTCTTGGTGTATAAATAGTATGTAGAAAATATAATCTATTGGTAGAAGAAAATATTTCAATTTGTTGGCATTTTTATTATAGAGTAACTTAATAGTTATTAATAATTTTGACAAAATTGCAAAGAAGGACAGTTTTTAAGGACTTGAAATAAAATATCCAAGCACTTTTTGAGAACACTTATTTCTGCTTTTCTTATTAATCTATTGTGAAGATTCTTTTTATAAAGTATAATTTCACAAAATAGTTTCATATATTGGTCATAACTTGTGCTTTAAATGTAAAGAACTTATTTTTTCCTTTTTTAAAAATTTATTCTTCACTCATCCTGACTTTTCCTTCTACCTCTCTACTTCTCTCAGTTCCCACTCTCCCCTTCTCCCAGATCCTCTGATTTCATTTTACCTCCAGAAAAGAGTAGCCTCTCCCCCTGTGGTATCAAACAAGTATAATATTGTGAGGGGCCACCCATTGCTCCTGCAAACTCCACTACAAGGTGGCGTTCGCATCTAGTTAAAATGTATCATTAACCGGCGATTCAAATCAGTGCGCATGCCTGAAGTGATTTAACGTCCTTCGGTCTCTGCCTACCTCATGGCGTAATATGGGCTGATGAGCTGCAACCAATTAGGAAGTGCCACGTCATAGGCGGGCTTACCAGCCTATATAAGGGACGGTTTTTCAGACCGTTAGAGTCTCCGTTGTTTAAGCTTATGCTCTCCCTCTCAAGAGCCATTAAAGCATTCTACTGAAGGATCCTGAGTGTGCCGCGTCGTTTTGCTGGCGAGACGGTAGCGCGGGACATAATATAAATACAATAAGACAAGGCAAAAATCTTCATATCAAGATTGGACAAGGCAACCCAGTACAAGGAAAAGGGCCTCTAAGTAGTTAAAAAGTCAGACACCCACACTCCCGTTGTTAGAAGTCCAACATAAACCTCAAGCTAAACAACCCCAGCCTGCATTCAGAGGGCTTGATTTAGACCCATGAGGGTCCATAGTTGCCACTTGTGAGCCGCTGTGAGCCCTACTTAGATGATTCCCTGGGTCATATGCTACTTGTGTCCTTGATCCTTCTCTATTCTATAATTCTTACTTCATCTCATCTTTGAAGTTCCCAGAGGTCTGCTTAATGTTTGGTTGTGGGTCTATGTCCATGCTCTCATCTGCTGGTAAAGGAAACCTCTCAATGACTATTGGCTTCTTAGGTGCCAATCTATGAGTATAGAAGAATATCATTAGGGATCATGTCATTGACATTTTTTAACACTTGTCTTTAATTCTACCATAGACTTTGAAATCCATCTTCTAAATACTGGAAACAGACATTAAACAGTCTCCCTACCAAAATAAGTATGGGGCAGAATAGTTTCAGCACAGAATTCTACCAGGCTTTCAAAGACAAATTAATGCCAATGTTCCTCAAATTATTCCTCAAAATAGAACTGAAGGAACAATTTATTTTATAAGGACTCATTCACCCTGATACTCATATGATACAAAGAGAGAAAATCACGGACCAATTTCCCTTATGAATATAGGTACAAACTTATTGGAAACTGAATTTAAGAGCACACCAAAACTATCATTCACCAGGATCAGGTGGACTTCCTCTCGGGGATGCAGGGTGGTTCAACAAACAAAAATATGTCAACATAATCCAACATATAAATAAATGGAAAGAATACAAACTACATGGTCATCTTATTAGATGCAGAAAAAGCCTTTGACAGAACCCAACACCTGTTCATTATAGAAGTATGAGAAACTAGGGACATACCTATACACAATAAAGGCAATTACAGCAAGCCAATAGCCAACATAAAATTAAATGGTGAGAAACTCAAAGCAATTCCACTATAATCAGGAACAAGACAAGGCTGTCCATCTCTCTATATATACTCAATACAGTACATTGAGTTGTAGCTGGGGCAATAAGACCTGAAGAAGATCAAGCAGATGAGAATTGGAAGGGAAGAAGTTGAAGTATCACTATTTGCAGATGATATGATAACATATATAAGTAACCCAAAATTCTACAACCAGAGAACTTGTATAGCTGATAAACACCTTCAGCAAAATGGCTTGATACAAGATTAGTCATAAATGTTTATGTACGTTGCCAAAGAAGATAATAGACTTGGGTGATGTAGAGAATCCATAATGATAAACTTTTAATAAGTAATGAAATTTATGTAATGCCATTTCTTTACTCAATGTAATAAGAAATCACTCATTGAAATGGAAACGTAAGAGTTCTTTGAAAAGTCAGTTTTCTTGGATGGTATTTTGCTGGGATGATGAATAATAGGATATACATGAAAGTCTAAGGCAGACTCATGGAGAGTTTCACTGAAGCAAACACAGGAGAACAGGATCGTCTGCAAAAGTAAACACATGAAGGGACATGAGATGAAGGACTCTTTGCTAACAACACACAAGTATTTGTGCACCTTACATAGCATAGTTGAATATCATTTGTCAGGACTCCTTGAACTCAAGCTGATTAGAAGCACATGCTGAGGCAAGACATGCAAAGGCAAAACATGTGCTGAAGTAAATCACATGGAGGATATGTGATGTTTGGAGGGTATAAATAGGACATAGAGTGATAAAGATAGAACCTAGCTTTCTGGTACAGCCAGCTGTGCAATGCTTTGGATGCCAAGTCTTTGCTGATCTTTACTTCCATCAGAGACACACAGTCAAGAACTTCTCCTGGTGTCCCTCTAGATCCCTCCTGATGACTCAAAACAAGGTTGTGTTCTAGTTATTTCTTATAGGTCATGTCACCTCTGTTGCTAATTTGACTCTACCAAACCTGACTGCTGGTGTATCTGCGAAGTGTTCGTGAATGGATCAAGCTACCTCTGCGTGCTAACCTGTGAACTGAAGTGCTGATTTCCAGACAACACATAGTTGCTTCAAAGAACCAATGAAAACAGGTCCCCTTCTCCATATCTTTTCTTTTCTATTATGTCTGGTGGGTGGTGGGTTATAAGGGTAGTAAAAGTACTTAAGAACCATCAATAAAAATAGCATTTAATGATAAAAACTGCATAATGTTAGTACATAGACAGGATGGTAGATCAATGGAACAGAATTGAAAACTCAATAACGGACTCATATACCTATGGTCATTAGCTCTTTGACAAAGGAGATAAAACCATCCAGTGGGGAAAAAAGACAGCATTTTCAACAAAGGATTGTGTTTCAACTAGAGGTCAGCATGCAGAAGGATGCAAATTGATCCATCCATATCTCCTTGTACAATGTTGAAGTCCAAGTGGATCAAGGACTTCCACATAAAACCAGATACACTGCAACAAATAAAGAGAAACTAAAGAAGAGCCTTGAACACATGGGCACAGGGAAAAATTTGCTGAGTAGAACACCAATGGCTTATGCTGTAAGATCAACAATAGACAAACGGGACCTCATAAATTTGCAAAGCTTCTGTAAGGCAAAGGATACTATCAATAGGACAAAATGGCAACCAACAGATTGGGAAAAGATCTTAAGCAACTCTACATCTAATAGAAGGCTAATATTGAAGATATACAAAGAACTCAAGAAGTTAGACTCCACAGAAATAACCCTATTAAATATGGAGTATAGTGGTAAAGAAAGAATTCTCAACTGAGGAATACCAAATGGCTGAGAAGCACCTAAAGAAATGTCATCAAGGAAATGCAAACCAAAACAACCCTGAGCTTCCATCTTACACCAGTCAGAACAGTGAAGATCAAAAACTTACTTGTGAGGCTGTGGAGAAGAGGAACATTTGTCCATTTATGGTAGGATTGCAAGCTGGTATAACCACTCTGGAAATCAGTGTGGCAGTTCCTCAGAAAATTGGACATAGTACAACTGAGGACCCAGTAATATCACTCCTGGGCATATACCCAAAAGATACCCCAACATATACCAAGGACACATATCCCCTATGTTTAAAGCAGCCATATTTACAATAGGTAGGAGATGGAAAGAACTCAGATGTCTTTGAACAGAAGAATGGATACAGAAAATATGGCACAATTATAAAATATAATACTACTCGGCTATTAAAAACAATGATTACCAGGGTTAGATGAAAAACTCAGGGAAAAGCAGTTGCTGGAGAAGATTTTGGGGAAAAGGAACACTTCTCCATTTTTGGTGGGATTGAAAGTTGGTAAAACCACTCTGGAAATCAGTTTAGCAATTCCTCAGAAAATTAGACATAGCACTATCAGAGGACCCAGCTATACCACTCATAGGCATATACCCAGAAGGTGCTCGACATGTAATGCGGACACATGCTCCACTATGTTCATAGTTGCCTTATTTATAATAGCCAGAAGATGGAAAGAACCCAGATATCCCTCAACAAAGGAATGGCTACAGAAACTATAGTATATATACACGAAGGAGTACGATTCAGCTATTAAAAACAATAAGTCATGAAATTCTTAGGCAAATGGATGGAACTAGAAAATGTCATCCTGAGCAAGGCAACCCAATCACAAAAGAACACACATGGAATGCACTCACTAATAAGCATGTGTTAGCCCAAAAGCTCAAAATAAACAAGTTACAATTCACCCAGCACAGGAAGTTCAAGAAGATTGAGGACTTAATTGAGGGTGCTTTAGTTCCTCTAAGAAAGGAAAGGAACAAAATACCCACTGGAGCAATAAGGAAGACAATGTGTGGAGCAGAGACTAAAGTAAAGGCCACTCAGAGACTGCCTTACCTGGGGATTCATCCAATTAACAGTCAACAAACCCTGACACTACTATGGACAACAAGAAGTTTATACCAAAAGGAGCATGCCACGGATGTCTATGGAGGTACCCTGCCAGAGCCTTACAAATACAGGAGGCATATGCTACCAACCAACTATTGGACTGGGCATGAGGTCCCCAATGGAGAAGCTGGAGAATGGCCCAGAGGAGCAGAAGGGGTTTACAGCCCCATGGGAAGAACAATGATTTCGGCCACCCAGATGCCCCAAGACTCCCAGGGACTGAACTATCAACCAAGGGGCACACATGGTTCCAGCCAAAAATGTGGCAGAGAAAGGCCTTGTTGGGCATCAGTAGGAGGAATGGTCCTTGGTCAGATAAAGGCTCAACAGAGGCCCAATCAAAGGGAAACTGGGGGGGGGGGAGTGTGTTGGGTGGAGAGGCATGGAGGCAAGGGGAACAAGGAAGGGGAGGGGTTGAAGTTTTAGGGGAGAGGGCATATCTCTCTAATAAGCATGTGTTAGCCCAAAAGCTCAAAATAAACAAGTTACATTTCACCCAGCACAGGAAGTTCAAGAAGATTGAGGACTTAATTGAGGGTGCTTTAGTTCCTCTAAGAAAGGAAAGGAACAAAATACCCACTGGAGCAATAAGGGAGACAATGTGTGGAGCAGAGACTAAAGTAAAGGCCACTCAGAGACTGCCTTACCTGGGGATTCAATGGGAAAGATTTTACCATTGTCAATGTAAATGAAGACAATATTCAGTAAAAAGTAAAGCAATTAATTAAAAAAAAAAACAATGAATATGCTTCTGCCACCCAGTCCTTTCTGCTGGGGCAGTCTCTTAGCTAGTCTGCTACAGTGAAGACAATATCTCCTGATCCATCCTAAAAAACCCACTGCACTCAGAGCAGTTGAGAACCTGCTGTACTCAGTGCAGTTGATCCATCCTGAAGAACCTGCTACATTCAGAGCAGTTGAGAACCAGCTGCATTCAGAACAGTTGACACAACAGTCTGAAGGCCTCCCAGAAGATCTACTGCAGCCAGGGCAACAGATCAGAACCCTTTCTGGCCCTGTGAAGAGCCCCCACTGGAAGGCCCCACAGGTAGTCTGCTATAGCCAGGACTACTGGCCTACCAGGAGAACTGAAGCAACCCAGGGTCAAAAGAGGCCAGAAAATCGCCAAGACAGACAAACACAAGGGATATCCAGATGGTGAAGGCAAGTACAGGACCATAAGCAACATAAGCTAATATACGTGGGCATCATCTGGAGCTAGTTCTCCCAATACAGCAAAACCTGAATAAAACACACCTGAAAATCAGGAAGCTGACCAAATTCTCATGAAGATAATAGAGTCCTTTAAGGTGGATATCAATAACTCAATGAAAGAAATGCATGAAAACACAGGCAAACAGGAGAAGTTGAATAATGTGATTTAAGACCTAAATGAGGAAGTAGAAAAATAAAACACAAATGGAGATAACCTGGAAACGGAAATCCTAGGAAAGAGGTCAGGAGTTACAGATGTATCTATCTCCAACAGAATACAAGAGACAGAAGAAATAATCTCAGGTGTAGAAGATACCATAGAAGAGATGGGCACAGCAGTCAAAGAAAATGCAAAATGCAAAAAGCTTTTAACCCAAAACAGAAAGGAAATTCAGGACACCATGGGAAGTCTAAACCTAAGTGTTATAGGTATAGAAGAGAGCAAGAATTCCCAACCTAAAGGGTCAGTAAATATCTTCAACAAAATTATAGAAGGAAACATCCCTAACCTAAAGGAAGAGATACCCAAGAATATACAAGAAGCCTACAGAAATCCAAATAGGCTGAAGCAGAACAGAAGTTACTCCCACCACATAATATCAAAACACCAACTGCCTATCAAAATTACACCAGACTTCTCACCAGAAACTGTGAAAGCTAGAAGATCCTGAGCAGATGTAATGCATCCCAGGCTACTATACCCAGCAAAACTCTCAATTACCATAGATGGGGAAAACCAGGACAAAACCAAATTTACACACTATCTTTCTACAAACCCAGCTCTACAAAGGATAATGTATGGAAAATGCCAATACAAAGAGGGAAACTACAACCTAAAAAAAGCATCAAGGTAATGTTTCAACAAACCCAAAAGAAGATAGCCACACAAACTTAATTCTACCTTTAACAACAAAAATTAAATCATATCTCATGATGCTTGTAGAGGACTTTAAGAAAGACATAAATAACTCCCTTAAAGAAATACAGGAGAACATGACTCAAGAGGTAGAAGTCCTCAAATAAGAAACACAAAATCCATTAAAGAAACACAAGAAAACATGGATCAAGGGGTAGAAGCCCTTAAAGAGGAAACAAAAAATCCCTCCCTTAAATAAATACAAGAAAACATGGGACAATATGTAGAACCCCTTAAAGAGGAAACACAAAAATCTCTTAAAGAATTATAGGAAAACAAACAAACAAGTGAAGGAACTGAACAAAACCATCTAGGATCTAAAACTGGAAGTAGAAACAATAAAGAAGTCACAAAGGGAGACAACTCTGGTGATAAAAAAACCTTGAAAAGAAATCATTAGTCATAGATACAAGAATAAAAGAGATAGAACAAAGAATCTCAGGTGTTAAAGATAACATAGAAAACATTGACACAACAGTCAATGAAAATGCAAAATGCTAAAAGCTTGCAACCCAAAACATCCACAAAATCCAGTACAAAATGAGAAGACCAAAGCTAAGGATTATAGGTATAGAAGAGAGCAAAGATTTACAATTTAAAGGGCTAGTAAATATCTTCAACAAAATTATGGATGAAAACTTCCCTAACCTAAGGAAAAATATGCCATGAATATACAAACAGCCTATAGAATTCCAAACAGACTGGACCAGAACAGAAATTTCTCCTGCCACATAATAATCAAAAGACCAAAGACGAACACTGCCTCAGAGTAAAAGGCTAGATAACAGTTTTCCAAGCAAGTGGTCGCAGGAAACAAGCCAGAGTAAGCATTCTAATATCGGATAAAATCAACTTTCAACCAAAAATCATAAAGAAAGACACAGAAGGACACTTGATACTCAACAAAGAAAAAAATCTACCAAAAGAACTCTCAGTTATGAATATCCATTCTCCAAATGCAAGGGTGCCCACATTTGTAAAAGAAACTTTACTAAAACTCAAAGCACACATTGCACCTTTCACAATAATTTGGGATGGCTTCCACACACCACTCAACAGTGGACAGATCAGGGAAACACAAACTAAACAGAGAAACAGTGAAACTAACAGAAGTTATGGACCAAATGGATTTAACAGATATCTATATAACATTCCATCCTAAATCAAAAGAATGTACCTTCTTCTCTGCACCTCATGGTACCTTCTCCAAAACTGACCAAATAATTGGTCACAAAACACCTCAACATTTATAAGAAAATGAAAATACTCCCATGCCTCCTATCAGATCTTTATAGAGTAAGGGTCATCTTCAATAACAACAAAAACAACAGATTGCTCACATACACATGGATACTCAAGAATTCACTACTCAATCATTCCTTGGTCATGGGAGAAATAAGGAAAGAAATAAAAAAAAACTTTGATAGAATTTAATGAAAATGAAATTCTAAAAAATATTTGGGCACAACATTCTCAAATTTATGGCACACAATGAAATCAATGCTAAGAGGAAAACACGAAGATCTGAGTGACTCCTAAAAGAAGCTGTAGAGAGCATACACTAGCAGCTTAACAGCACACCCTAAAGACCTGGATCAAAAAGAAGCTAATTCACACAAGAGGAGTAGAAGACAGGAAACCATCAAACTCAGGGCTGAAATCAATCAGGTAAAAGCAAACAGAACCATACATAGAATCAGCAAAACCAGGAGCTGGTTCTTTGAGAAAATCAACAAAATAGATAAACCCTTAGCCAGTCTAATCAGAGGGCACAGAGACAGTATCCAAATTAACAAACTTAGAAATGAAAAGGAAGAAATAACAACAGAAACTCAGGAAATTCAAAAAATCATCAGATCTTATTACACAAAACTATACTCAACACAACTAGAGAATTTGGAGGAAATGGACAATTTCCTAGACAGATGCCAAATACCAAAATTAAATCAGGATCAAATAGATGATCTAAACAGTCCCATAACCCCTAAAGAAATAGAAGTGATCATTGAAAGTCTTCCAACAAAAAAATGCACAGGACCAGATGGTTTCAGTGCAGAATTCTATCAGACCTTCAAAGAAGACCTAACACCAATACTCTTCAAACTATTCCACAAAATAGAAGGGGAAGTAACACTACCCAACTTGTTCTATGAAGCAACAATTAAGCTGATGCCAAAACCACACAAATATGCAACAAAGAGAACTTCAGACAAATTTCCCTAATGAAGATTGATGCAAAAATACTCAATAAAGTTCTTGCCAACTGAATCCAAGAACACATCAAAACGATCATTCACCATGATCAAGTAGACTTCATCCCAGGGATGCAGGAATGGTTCAATACATGGAAATCCATCAATGCAATCCACTACAAAAACAAAGTGAAAGGAAAAAAAAAAACCACATGGTCATTTCATTAAATGCTGAAAAAGCTTTTAGACAAAATTCAGCAACTTTTCATGCCTCAATGCCTTGGAAAGCACAGGAATTCAAGCCCATACCTAAACATAATAAAATCAATATACAGCAAACCAATAGCCAACATCAAACTAAATGGAGAGAAACTTAAAGGAATCCCACTAAAATCAGGGACTAGACAAGGCTTCCCCCTCTTTCCATATCTCTTCAATATAATACTTGGAGTTCTTGCTAGAGAAATTAGACAAAATAAGGAGGTCAAAGGGATACAAATTGGAATGGAAGAAGTTAAACTATCACTATTTGCAGATAGCATGATAGTATACTTCAGTGACCCAAAAACTCCACCACAGAAATCTTACAGCTGATAAACAACTTCAGCAAAGTTCTGGTTATAAAATCAACTCAAGCAAATCAATAACCTTCCTATACCCAAAGGATAAGCAGGCTGAGAAAGAAATTAGAGAAATGATACCCTTCTCAATAACCACAAGCAATATAAAGTATCTTGGTGTGACTCGAACCAAACAAGTGAAATATCTGTATAACAAGATCTTTAGGTCTCTGAAGAAAGAAATTGAAGAAGACCTCAGAAAAAGGAAAAGTCTTCCATGCTCTTGGATTGGCAGGATTAATATAGTAAAAATGGCCATCTTGCCAAATTCAATATACAAATTCAATGCAATCCCCATCAAAATCCCAACTCAATTCTTTGTAGAGTTAGAAAAAGCAATTGTCAAATTCATCTGAAATAATAATAAAAAAAAAACAGGAAAAGCAAAATTATGCTTAACAGTAATGAACTACTGAGGGAATCAGTATCCTGGACCTCAAGCATACTATAGAGCAATAGTGTTAAAAACTGCATGGTACTGGTAAAGTGACAGGCATTCTTTTTTTTGTTTGTTTGTTTTTCTGTTTTGTTTAATTTTTTTTTATTCGATATATTTTTTATTTACATTTCAAATGATTTCCCCTTTTCTAGCCCCCCCCCCACTCCTGAAAGTCCTGTAAGTCCCCTTCTCTCCCCCTGTCCTCCCACCCACCCCTTCCCACTTCCCCGTTCTGGTTTTGCTGAATACTGCTTCACTGATTCTTTCCAGAACAAGAGGCCACTCCTCCTTTCTTCTTGTACCTCATTTGCTGTATAGATTATGTTTTGGGTATTCCAGTTTTCTAGGTTAATATCCACTTATTAGTGAGTGCATACCATGATTCACCTTTTGAGTCTGGGTTACCTCACTTAGTATGATGTTCTCTAGCTCCATCCATTTGCCTAAGAATTTCATGAATTCATTGTTTCTAATGGCTGAATAGTACTCCATTGTGTAGATATACCACATTTTTTGCATCCACTCTTCTGTTGAGGGATACTTGGGTTCTTTCAAGCATCTGGCAATTATAAATAGGACTGCTATGAACATAGTAGAGCATGTATCCTTATTACATGGTGGGGAATCCTCTGGGTATATGCCCAGGAGTGGTATAGCAGGATCTTCTGGAAGTGAGGTGCCCAGTTTTCAGAGGAACTGCCAGACTGATTTCCAGAGTGGTTGGACCAATTTGCAAGCCCACCAGCAGTGGAGGAGTGTTCCTCTTTCTCCACACCCTCTCCAACACCTGCTGTCTCCTGAATTTTTAATCTTAGCCATTCTGACTGGTGTAAGGGTTGTTTTGATTTGCATTTCCCTAATGACTAATGAAGTTGAGCATTTTTTAAGATGCTTCTCTGCCATCCAAAGTTCTTCAGGTGAGAATTCTTTGTTTAACTCTGTACCCCATTTTTTAATAGGGTTGTTTGGTTTTCTGGAGTCTAACTTCTTGAGTTCTTTATATATATTCGATATTAGCCCTCTATCTGATGTAGGATTGGTGAAGATCTTTTCCCAATTTGTTGGTTGCTGATTTGTCCTCTTGATGGTGTCCTTTACCTTACAGAAACTTTGTAATTTTATGAGGTCCCATTTGTCAATTCTTGCTCTTAGAGCATACGGTATTGGTGTTCAGTGACAGACATTCTTATATCCTTGTACAAAGCTCAACTCCAAGTGGATCAAGGACCTCCACATAAAATCAGACACACTGAAACTCACAGAAAGAAAACTGGGGAAGACTCGAGGACATGGGCCTAGGGGAAAAGTTCTTGAACAGAACACCAATATCTTATGCTCTAACATCAAGAATTGACAACTAGGACCTCATAAAATTACAAAATTTCTGTAAGGCAAAGGACACTGCCAGTAGGACAAAAAGGCAACCAACAATTTGGGAAAGGATCTTCAGCAACCCTACATCTGACAGAGGGCTAATATCTAATATATACAAAGAACTCAAGAAGTTAGGCTCCAGTGAGCCTAATAACCCTATTAAAAATGGGGTATAGAACTAAACAAAGAATTTTCACCTGAAGAACTTCAAATGGCTGAGAAGCAATCTTAAGAATGTTCAGCATCATTAGTTATTAGGGAGATGCAAATCAAAAGAACCCTGAGATTTCACCTCACATCAGTCAGAATGGCTAAGACTAAAAACCCAGGAGCCAGCAGGTGTTGTCAAGGATGTAGAGAAAGAGGAATACTCCTCCACTGCTGGTGGAATTGCAAGCTGGTACAACCACTGTGGAAATCAGTCGGGTGGTTTCTGAGAAAACTGGGCATGACACTTCCAGAGGACTCCTGTCCATATACTCAGAGGATTCCTGGCATGCAATAAGGACACATTCTCCACTATGTTCGTAACAGCCTTATTTATAATAGCCAGAAGCTGGAGAGAACCCAGATGTCTCTCAGTGGAGGAATGGATACAGAAACTGTGGTATATTTACACAATGGAATACTTCTCAGGAATTAAAAACAATGAATTCATGAAATTTTTAGGCAAATGGTTGGAACTGGAAAATATCATCCTAAGTGAGATAACCCAATCACAAAAGAATACACATGGAATGCAGTCACTGATAAGTGGGTATTAATTAGCCCAGAAGCTCTGAATACACAAGACATAATTAACATATCAAATGATTCCCAAGAAGTAGGAAGGAGAGGGCCCTGGTCATGGAAAGGCTTGATCCAGATTTGTAGTGGAGTACCACGACAGAGAAATGGGACAGGGTGATTGGGGAATGGGCAGAGGGAAGAGAGCTTATGGGATTTATGGGGAGGGGGAATTGGGCAAGAGAAAGGACCCAAGTAGCTGAATTGGTTTGCAGCACCATAGGAGGAACAACAATTAGAAACACCCAGTTCCCCCATATTGCCAAGGAACTAAACTACCAACCAAAGTGTACACATAGAGGGACTCAGTCTCCAGATGCATATGCAGTAAAGGATGACCTTTTTGGTGGAGAGACCCTTGATCCTGAGAAGGCTCGATTCCCCAGTAGAGGGGAATGCCATCACAGGGAACCTGGAGTGGATGGATTGGTGATCATGGGGAGGGGGGATAGATTAGGGGATTTTCAGGGGGATGGAACCAGGAAAGGGGACATTTGAAATGTAATTAAAGAATGTATCTAATAAAAATACAAAATAACAATAAAAATATTAAAAAGTTCCAACAATAACAGTAAAAACCAAGCATACACATAGAAGCTAAACAATGTTCTTCACAATGATAACTTGGTCAAGGATGAAATAAAGAAAGAAATTAAAGACATTTTAGAATTTAATAAAAATGAAGATATATCATATTGAAACTTGTGGGACACAATGAAAGCAGAGCAAAACTCATAGCTCTAAGTGCCTCCAAAAAGAAAATGGAGAGAGCATATACTAGTAACTTGGCAGAACACATGAAAGCTCTAGAACAAAAAGAAGGTAATACACACAAGAGGAATAGACAGCAGGAAATAATCAAACTCAGGGTCAAAATCAATCAAATAGAAACAAAAAGAACTACAAAAGAATCAACAAATCCAGGAGCTGGTTCTCTGAGAAAATCAACAAGATAGATAAACCCTTAGTCAGAGTAACCAGAGGGCACAGAGACAGTAGCCAAATTAATAAAATTGGAAATGAAAAGGGAATCATAACAGCAGAAACTGAGGAAATTCAGAAAGAATATCAGATCCTATTACAAAAGCCTATGCTCAACAAAACTGGAAAATCTGAATGAAAATGATAATTTTCTACACACAAACCAGGTGCCAAAGTTAAAACAGGATCATATAAACCATTAAAATTGTTCCATAAGCATTGAGGAAATAGAAGTAGTCATTAAGTCTCCCAACTAAAAAAGCCCAGGAACAGATGGGTTTAGTGAAGAATTCCATCAAACTTTCAAAGAAGAGCTAGTACCAATACTCTTCAAACTTTTACACAAATTAGAAACACAAGGAATACTACCAAATTCATTCTATGAAGCCACGATTATGTTTATACCTAAACCAAACTAAGACCAAAGAAGTAAAGAGTACTTCAGACTAAATTCCCTTATGAACATTGATGCAAAAAAATATTGAATAAAATTCGTGCCAACTGAATCCATGAATACATCAAAAGATCATTCAAAATGATCAAGTAGGTTTCATCCCAGGAATGCAGGCATGGTACAATATACCAAAATCCGTCAAATTACTACATAAGTAAAATCGAGGAAAAAGGAAAGAAATGAATATTTCATTAGATGCTGAAAAAGCATTTGACATAATTCGGAATCCCTTCATTTAAAAAGTTTTGGAAAGATCATGAATTCAAGGCCTATACCAACACATAGTAAAAGCAATATACAGCAAACCATTAGCCAGCATCAACCTAAATGTAGGGAATCTTGCAGCAATCCTACTAAAATTGGGAACCAGACAAGGCTGCCCACTCTTTATCTATTCAGTATAGTACTTGAAATTCTAGCTATAACAATTAGGCAAAAAAGTGGGTCCAATTTATACATATTGGAAGGCAAGAAGTAAAAACATCACCATTTACAAATAATATGATCCCATATTTAAGTGACCACAAAAATTCCACTAGAGAACTCCTAAGGCTGATAAAGAACTTCAGCAAAGTGGCTGGATATAAAATTAAACAAATCAGTAGCCTTACTCTACTCAAATTATAAACAAGCTGAGAAAGAAATTAGGGCAATTACTCCCTTCACAATAGTCACAAATAATATTTAATACATGGGATTGTAAGATGGGACAACCACTATGGAAATCATTCTGGTGGTTCCTCAAAAAAGTGGACATGACACTTCCAGAGGACCATGCTATACCTCTCCTGGCATATACCCAGAGGATTCCCTGGCATGCAATAAGGACACATGCTCCATTATGTTCATAGCAGCCTTAATTATAATAGCCAGAAGCTGGAAAGAACCCAGATGCCCATCGATGGAGGAATGGATACAGAAAATGTGGTATATTTACACAATGGAATACTACTCAGCAATAAAAAACAATGAATTCATGAAATTTTTAGGCAGCCATATTTCTAATAGCCAGAAGCTAGAAATAACCCAGATGTCCTTCAACAAAAGGAATGGATACAGAAAATGTGGTATATATGCACAATGGGGTACAACTCAGAGTATACACTCACTGATAAGTGGATATTAGCCTCAAAGCTCAGAACACCCAAGATACAAAGTACAGACAGCATGAAACTCAAGAAGAAGAAAGATCAAAGTGTTAATGCGTCAGCCCTTCTAGAAGGGTGTAAAATACTCAAGAGAGGAAATATGAAGACAAATTATGAAACAGAGACTGAAGTAAAGGCCATTCAGAGACTGTCCTACCTGGTATCCATTCCATTTCCAGGCACCAAACCCAGAAACTATTGCTGATACCAAGAAGTGCTTGCTGACAGAGTCTGATATAGCTGTCTCCTGAGAGACTTTGCCAGAGTCTGATGAATACAGTGGTGGATGCTTGAAGCCAAACATTGGACTGAGTATGGGGTCCCCAATGGTGGAGTTGGAAAGAGGACTTGAAGGATCTGAAGGGGTTTTCAATCTATAAGAACAACAATACCAACTAACCAGAACCACAGAGCTCCAAGGGACTAAACCACCAACCAAAAAGTACACAAGGGAGGACCATATGCTCCAGCAGCATATGTAGCCGAGGATGGCCTTGTCAGACATCAGGAGGATAGGCCCTTGGTTCTGAGAAGAATCCATGCCCCAAAATAATAGATTTTCAATGTGAAGAGGCAGGAATGGTTGGGTATGTGGGGGAGCATCTCCTTAGAAGGAGGGTGAGGGAAGATTGGATAGGGTGTTTACAGAAGGGATACTATGAAAGGGGATAACATTTGAAATGTAAATAAATAAAATAACCAATTAAAATTGTTTAAAAGAGAGGATTTGAAATATTAAAGTTACTACTCATATTTTATTTTGTCTTATTCAAATCTAAATGAAGAAACTATTTAGTATGATTGTGAATATGAGCATCTTTTTAAGATGCTCAAGTGAGTTAAGTCAAAAATTACATTGTAGATTTAATTAGCTATAAACACATTAGTGATAGAAATATACATCTTAATAAAGTATATTGGTAATTTTATTAATTAAATTAAAAATTATATTCATAAGATAGCCATTGAGACTCATGAAATTAATTAACAATAAATGTTGTAGAAATTGTTAAATTAAAAATATTCATAGAAACATAGGTTATTTGGAGATGAACAAATGGCTCAATAGGTAACAGTGCTTAATGTTTAAGCATGAATACATGAATTCAAATCCTTAAGACCCAAATAAAAATTTGAAGTGAAACCTAATGCTTCTATAACACCCTTAGTGTGGTTCTTTGGCAAAAACAATCATTGTCTTTGAGCCTCTTTCCCAGTCAGTATAATTATAGGATCAGTGACAAACTCTGTCTTAAAAGTTTACAGAACTCAACAAGCTGAAGGACCCAAGTAAGGATGCCTCAGTCCCACTTGAGATGGAGAAGAAAGCAATCACAAGTGGAGAGGGTAGGAGGGAGGTACCTGAGAGGGAAAGTGGAATAGTTGTTTTAGAGGGAAACTTGTTCTAGTGTTGGGTGAGGGAAAAAGACTAAAGTCCTGAGGTCCAGCACAAAGAATGAAAACAGGCAACCTCAGGAAGTAGGATGTTGGGACCCTCCAGAATGCACCAGAGACTTGGGAGGTGAGATACTCTCAGGACTCAAAGGAAAGGACCTTAGATGAAATGCTAGATAGTAGGAAAAGGGAACTAATAGAGCTCTCCTCCAGAAGGAAAATGGGGTATCAAATGATGGATGGGGTTGCGAACCCACAGTCAAAACTCTGACCCATAATTGTTCCTGTCTGAAATAAATGCAGGGATGAAAATGGAGAGGAGGAAATGGAGAGGAGCCTGAGGAAAAGAAGGTCCAGTGGCCTGTTAAAGAGGATCCAGCTAAAGGGGAGGTCCCAGGCCTGTCACTTATTACTGAGGCTATGGAGCACTCACAAAAATGGAGCTAGCATGACTGCCATCTGAAAGACCCAACAAGTAGCTCAAAGAATTAGATGCAGATATTTTCACCCAACCAGTGGACAGAAGTTGTTGACCCCTGTAGTTGAATTGGGGAAAGGCTGACAAAAGCTGAGTAGGAGGATGACCCTGTAGGAGGACCAGCAGTCTCAACTAATTGGAACCCCCTGAAATCTCTTAAACACTGAATCACCAACCAGGCAGCACACACCAGCTGATATGATGGCCCAACACATATACAGCAGAGGACTGCCAGGTCTGGGTTTAACCAGGAATGATGCACTTAACACTCTAGGAACTGGAGGACCCATGGGGTCAGGTGGTGTGGAAGGTGGAAGGTGGAAGGTGGAAGGTAGGGGCATCCTCATCCTCCTGGAGACAGGGGGTAGGGAGGAGATATGTAATATGGAGCAGAAGGAGGGTGTAAAATTAATTAATTAATTTTTTAAAAAAGTGTAAGTTGAACAGGACCCCCCACCCACCTTCAGTATCTTCAACATTGTACATGCATATCCTTGTACTTCACATACATACTCAAACACCCCAATAATTATAAATCTTATTCAAATCACCATAGAAATCAAATCACCATGGAAATCAAATATAAAATAAAATATGAAAACATTAATTTATTTATATAATTTTGAGTTGTCTATTGAATTTGAAATGTTAGTATTCCTTGCCTTTTTATACCTTATAAAGCATATTTAGTGAGAGCATATTACTGAATTCATTTGTTTGGTTAGCTTTCCACTGAGATGTTAGAAAAGCAAACAGGTTATTTATAAAATATGTTTAGGGTTCACTTTTAAAATATCATTTGATAGACAATTAAATCTATCTGTGAGTTTGTGATTAATATTATACTGTGAAAATGACATTATGAAATGTTTCTGGAGGCAGGTCTAGATTCAGAAAATGTGGATGAAACCTGAAACTCCCCAAGTTCTAGTTAAATTGAGCAAGTTACTTAACATGTTATGGATGCAAGATTTTTATGGGTCCTTTGTGGAGTACAGCTAATGAATATTAAGCATCTATAATAATGTAGGCACATAATAAACACTCAGTCTCTTTAAGCTTTCATAATTACCATCACTATCATCTTCATAAATAATGCAATATGTAGTGCTTACCCACAATGCAGTTGGATTTGTTTAATAACTTTCTGAGTGTTTAGAGAATACTGTCTTTTTTTTTTAATAAAGAGGTTTATGTTGTGCTATTTTAAGTGGGGCAGATATTTTACAAGTGGTTATCTAATGATAAAGAGGCAAGTCAGTGATAAATTATAAAAGTACAAGAACCCGTATCTGTAATTCTTTAGCTGTAAGAAGGGAGTGACTATGAACCAAACTCAGGGCTTCATGCATTCTAGGTGAGCAATCAACTACTGAGCTTCACAATCCCAGCCCCCTGCAATCAGTTATAGAAGTGCTAAATTATATCTGATTTAATTTGATTTGTAACCATTCATAACATATTGTAAAACCCTCTGCATTGGTTTGACGGGGAAAGATACCATATGCTAAAATATTTGAATACTTGACTTCTAGTTGATGGCATCTTGGGATCAAGGAATGTGTCATTATTGGAGGGAGTGCACCCCAAGGAGTCAGCTTTGAAGAATGTTGAAAGATTCTTCACGTCCAGTTCCCTCTCTCTTTTCAGGTTTGTACCTGAGTTGTGACACCTAAACTTGCTGCTTGCTATAATCCCCAGGATGCTACTTGGATTCCTTCCTGTGTATTTCTGGATTCGGGAGTCCTTTTACTTACAAGTTGCTTTCATCATAGAGATTTATCACAGCAATAGATAACTAACTAATGGAATGTCTGCTTTAAAGCCTTGGTTATTATTGATAAGAAATATTTTTGAGAAAAAGCCTTACATTTTATAATATAATTTTTCTATGAAATTTTTAGTGTACCAAAGTTGTAATATATTCACTGGACCTGATGATTGTTTTACTGTAAAAAGATATTAAAAATATATTTCCTTTAAGTCTTCTACTATTACTGTTAGTGAATGTATTTTTTATTTGTTGTTTATTTCTTCATTGATATTTAAGTACTCATGCAAGATAACAGATTTTTGCATCAACATCATTTTTCTTATCCTCAGTCTTTTATCCTGTCCCTCTCTACATGGGCCAATGCTACCACAAATAGGGCCACTTGTAAACCCATGTCACATATCCTCCATCACATGCTTTTTCTCCCTCTCTCTCTTACAAGCTCTTTTTACCTCATTATGGTCCTCATTCATGATATTGATGACCTATACACACTTCAAAATGGGCACATGGAAGAACATGTTTTTGGATTTTGTTTCAGAGCTGTGGTTATATAAACTTGAGACAAGGTCCTCTCTTAAACAATAAATAAATATTTAAAGAAATAAGCAAGTAAATTCTAATGATAAACATACTTATTAGAAAAAAAGTAACAGACATTAAACATACTTCTTTATAAATTTCACAAGTGTCTAAAATGTAGAATGGAGAAAATAAAGAGGCAGTGTAAATATAAAATAGAAAGTCTGTAAGGAGCTCACATTTCCGTAAACAATATATATTGTTTCATAAATCCTATAATATTTTAAATTTTTTATAATAATTGAAAAATTAATTAGTAATACTAAAAATATCCATTTGAAATTCAATCTGTATTATTGTTAAAACCGTCCTATGAAACATAATAATGATACCTGCTTCTTGTAAAGAGACATACCATTTTTATATGAAATATTAGAGTTATTTTTCAAATATTGGCAATAGTGTCCTAGGCTTTTTGAATATTATAACCAATTAGGGGAATATGAAAATATTCCAAGTTTCAAATGAGGTGTTAAAACTAGTTTTGGCATATAATGACATTTTAATAAAATTTGCAGATAATGTTTACATTTATTGTAGAGTCAGAATATCACCAAATTTTTTGTAAGTAATAGAAAATAAATATTTATAGTATTGAAGTTTTCTGGAACAATGGAACTGATAGAATTCAGAAGGAGTGGCTTACAGGCAGCTGTCCTGCTACTTCAACAGGACAATAGAAAGCCAAAGAACCCAGTAGTTATTCAGTTAAAGAGCCTGGGTGTCTCAGCTGCTCTTCAGTATACACTGGAACCCTGCAGAAGGAAGCTGTAATACCACATTCGGAACCAGCCTGCCAGTTAGAGTGAGGGCAAGCAGTCAAAATCAGGAGCTCTTTTCTTCCATGTCCTTTACCTAGTCCTTTACCACCTGCACTTGTGACTCAGATATAAGGAGGATCATTTCACTTCAAAAGATGCAGATTCACGGTGGATATTAACAATTCAAGTAACTCAATTGAGGAATATCACTCATAGATATACCCAGCCTTGTATATTTAATTAATTCCAGTAACAGTGGAAAAAGACAGGATATTACATTTATTTACTATATTAGGAGAGATTATTAGAAGTATATAGGCCACAAAATAATAAAATATATACATACATAATGTATGTATGCCTGCATCTAATAGAACAAAATTCTCATTAATATATCAAATTTTTTAAATATATTAAGTTGAACTAAACAGAACATAGGATAAATAATAACAGAACTTTTAAGAGTAAATTAGCATTTTAATAATTTAATTCAGTTAATTTGTTTATAGATGTGGTATTCTAGCAAAAAGGTAAGAAAATACATTATCACGAAGCAAACAAAGAAAAATAGTGAAATTGTGAAATTTTGTAGACACAGATTGTTCCCTGAAACAGTAATACCTGCATTAAGTGTAAGTAAACTTAATGTCTTATCTAAATTTAAAGATACCTATTGTGTTTACATCACATATCTTTGTTGGAATATTAAAATGGGATATAAGTAAATGGTTTGAGCTAATTCAACTCTATTTTAATGTGAATATACAATGATTTTTAGTTAGTATGACCCATGAATTTTAGATACATTAAGATTAATTATTCTACTAAAATTAAATAGATTTATTTTCACACTTTAAAGGGGAAAATCATCTTTGAAATTTACCTAAAAATGGGCAATAGAGGTAATAAATATTATCAAAATAAATTATCCCTGTATATGTAAATGAAATATAGAAGATCAATACTTTTGTATAGTTAATACAACCAACATAAAACAATTGTAAAGGAAAAGGGAAAAGATTATTTCATGAAGTTAAAAACTATTTCTTCCACAAAAACCTAGAGGTATAGTACTACTGACCTCTGAGTGCCAGAGAAAAGATAAAACTGAAAATTATTTTGTGCTGTCATGTTATTTATTTATTTATTTATTTATTTATTTATTTATTTATTTATTTTTGTACTTACAAATTTTTACAATTTGCTATGTGACAAAGATGTTTAAGACATAAACTGGAAGAAAGAAATCGTCTTCAAAAATTTGTATTCAGAAAAAAAAGGGTTCCCACATGCAAAGAAGAAAACCAGAACATATCTGTCACCTTGTACAGAAAGGAATTTAAATCAAAGGCCTAAATGTGAAACATGAAATACTGAAAAATAGCAAAAAATATTACTTGTGTCATATTAAGTATACATAATATAGTCATAGGAAAGGAATTACTGAACAGAAGGACACTTGCACAAGAATTAAGGACCCCAATTAACAAGTGGTTTCACAAATCTAAACTCTTCTGTGCCTCTAAGAAAACGATCAAGTGAGTGATGGATAAGTCCACAGAATAGGAAAGACTCATTGCCAGCTATACAACTGAAAGAGGAATACTATCCAGTATATATAAACACTCAAGGCACAAAGAATATATATACATATGAACTTCAGGCATGTACAGATACTTTTTAAAAGGAAAGAAAAAGAAAAAAATACAAAAATTACAAAGAAATACTTCAAAAATATTCATCATCTTTACGAGTTAAAGAAATGTAACCAAAATAATCTAGAGATTTTACCTTAGACCAGGTAGAATGGCCTGTGAGACTGAAAACTGGTAAAGTCCCTAGAGATATTGTTGTGGAGAGTTCTCAAATTGCTAAAATAATCAACTCTAAGACCAAGCTATACTACATCTTGGCTCCTTGGTTTATGTCCAAAGGAATGGACATTGTTCTTCACAGATATTTACTCAGACATGTGCTTTTTACCTCTGTTCACAATAGCTAGGTATACATGCTGGGTTTGTGTTGGTTTAACACAGGCTAATGTCATCAGAGAAGAAGGAGACTCATCTGAGAAAAACCCTCCGTGAGATCCAATTGAGAGGGCTCAGGCCTTACTGGATGGTGCCATTCCAGAGCTAGTGGTATGATTTCATAAGAAAGTAGCCTATCCTAATTTCTCTTCTATTTATATTATTTTAAATTTATCAATATTAGAAACAAACCTGTTGTGAAGCATATGCTCAAATGGGTTTTATGGACATGAATAAAATAAGAAACTGTGTTTCTAGGATATACTGTTGATATGTATTTATTCTTCAAAGATAGTTTTTTCCCAGAGTAGTTTGTGCTACCTTGTTTTGCCAAGAGTTATATGACGTCCTAATACTCTCTGAATTCTGAATCCTCAACAACCAGGCAGGAAAAAATCACAGCATTTCCCATGTAACGAAGTGCCATTGTAAGCTGCCACTATTGATATGAACATTTTATTACTAGTCAGATAAACTAAATCAACTTGTATTAACTAAAACTAAGAACCAATAAAACATTATGGTTTTACTTTGAGTAATAGTCCTCAGAAACCAAAGAGCTCTGCCACTTCTCTGTTTCCTCCCACAATTTGTAGTGCTCATAAAACCAAAGTCATGACTTTCATAAAAACCTTAATTCCTGTAATTCCTTTGTTTATTTTAGGTTAGCAACATTTTTTGAATTCTGAGAATGATGGAGACTGGATAACTTTTAGGCATCTTTCTCCTAGAATTTATAGACAAAGAGAGCAAAAATTAAAATGAAGTTTTGAAAGAAGCATAATTATTCTATGAGCTGTTTTCACCCTTATCCAGTGAAGATCAGAAGGTGAAAGACAGGTAGGATTTCTCCAACTTTTCCTATCTTCTCCTTGGCTAAGTTAAATTGCAGACTGTTATGTCAAGCATTGTCCAAGGAATATGCAAGCAATTTAAAGCATTGAACACTAACTTCAATTCAAAATTCAAATAATATTATTTTAAAAATAAATGTTGTTTATTACATGACAGGCCAAAACATAGCACTTCTTTATATGAATGAATTATACAAATTAAAGCTTTTGGTATGTGGTTAAATTATTAGTATGTCCTTCTGAGTAATTGAGGATTATAATTTTATAAGTTAAATTTATATTTTTATTAGAATTGCTTTCTTGCTTACGATTGGCTAGTTCTGAAGAAAAATAATACCATCTAATATTTTATTTGATGCTGTTTAGGTTTTCAGAACATGTTTTTGAGAGACAGTAATTCTGTAGTCCCCAAAAACACATTAGGTGGATTTTAATTTGTTGTAATTGTATTTATGTGCTAGAGGACCTGTGAGTCCTATTCAGGTAAATGCAAAGCTTGAGGGAAACATAAGGACTTGCTTATGAAATGGTTGGAAAATCCTCCCTGACTATAAATAACACTTCCAATTACTCGTTCAGAATTTCTCAGTATTGACTCTAAAACAAAATGAAGGTAGACTAAAGTCTTGTATGTGCATTGTTTTATGTGCTTATTATATAGTTTTTCACAAATAAAATATTTAGTTTGTATTTGGCATTCATATGTTCATTTTTAATTTTGAAAGCATAATTCAGTAGTCCTGTCTTAAATTTTTCTAGTTATCTTGAGTTTTTAAGCAGTCTCAACATTATTTATATTAAATTTGTGTTTGCATGCAAAAATATCTGTAAATGAATGCATGTTACTGTGGAGGTAAGACATGGGCCTTTGATCCTCTAGAGTTATAGACAGTGGTGAGAGGCCTTCTTGGGTACTCAAAACTGATTTCTGTTCTTCTTCTTCAATAATAGATGTATTCTTTTTTTCTACATTCTTTGTTTATATTTCAAATGATTTCCCCTTTCCTGGTTCCCTCCTCCCCATAAGTCCTATAAGCCCTCCTTCCTCCTCCTATTCCCCAATAAACCCCTCCCATTTCTCTGTCCTGGTAAATCCCTACAATGCTGCATGAAGCCTTTCCAGGACCAGGACCCTCTCTTTCCTTCTAAGGAATCATTTGATATGTGAGATGTGTCTTGGGTATTCAGAGCTTCTGGGCAAATATCCACTTATCAGTGACTACATTCCATGTGTGTTCTTTTATGAATGAGTTACCTCACTTAGGATGATATTTTCTAGTTCCAACCTTTTGCCTAAGAATTTCATGAATTCATTGTTTTTAATTGCTGAGTAGTATTCCATTGTATAAATATATCACATTTTCTATATCCATTCCTCCACTGAGGGACATCTGGGTTTTTTCTAGTTTCTGGCTATTATAAATAAGGCTGCTTTGAACTTAGTGGAGCATGTGTCCTTATTGCATGCCAGGGAATCCTCTGGGTATATGCCCAGGAGTGGTATAGCAGGGTCCTCCGGAAGTGTCATGCCCAGTTTACTGAGGAAATTCCAGACTGATTTCTAGAGTGGTTGTACCAGCTTGCAATCACACCAGCCATGGGGGAATGTTCCTCTTTCTCCACATCCTTGCCAATACCTCCTATCTCCTGAGTTTTTAATGTTAGCCATTCTGACTGGTGTGATGTAAAATCTCTGGGTGGTTTTGATTTGGATTTCCCTAGTGACTAATAATGTTGAACATTTCGTAAGGTGATTCTTAGCCATTTAAAATTCTTCAGGTGAAAATTCTTTGTTTATCTCTGTACACCATTTTTAATAGGGTTATTTGGCTCACTGGAGTCTAACTTCTTGAGTTCTTTGTATATATTGGATATTAGCCCTCTGTTGGATGCAGCGTAGGTGAAGATCTTGTTGCAATTTGTTGGTTGCCATTTTGCACTTTGTCAGTGTCCTTTGCCTTACAGAAAATTTGTAATTTTATGATGTCCCATTTGTCAATTCTTGATTTTACCGCATAAGCTATTGGTGTTCTGTTCAGGAAAATTTCCCGTGTGCCCCTGTGCTCAATGCTCTTTCCCAGTTGCTTTTCTATTAGTTTCAGTGTGTCTTGTTTTATGTGGAGGTCCTTTATCCTTTTGAAGTTGAGCTTAGTACAAGGAGGTAAGCATGGATCAATTTGAATTCTTCTGCGTGCTGTCCTCAAGTTGAACCAGTACCATTTGTTGAAAAGGCTATCTTTTTTCGCCTGGATGATTGTAACTCCTTTATCAAAGATCAAGTGACCATAGGTGTGTGGGTTCATTTCTTGGTCATCAATTCTATTCCCTTGATCTACCTGCCTGTCACTGTACTGATAGCATGCAGTTTTTTTTAACACTATTGCTCTGTAGTACTGCTTGAGGTCCGGGATACTGATTACCGTAAAAGTTCTTTTACTGTTTAGAGTAGTTTTAGTTATCCTTAGTTTTTTATTATTCCAGATTACTTTTACAATTGCTCTTCTAACTCTATGAAGAACTGAGTTGGGATTTTGATGGGGATTGCTATGAATCTGTATATTGCTTTTGGCAAGATGGAGATTTTTACTATATTAATCCTACCAATCCACGAGCATAGAAGATTTTTCCATTTTCTGAGGTGTTCTTCGATTTTCTCCTTCAGAGACATGAAGATCTTGTCATACAGATTTTCACTTGCTTGGTTGTAGTCACACCAAGATCCTTTATATTGCTTGTGGCTATTTTGAATGGTGTCATTTCCCTAATTTCTTTCTCAGCCTGCTTATCTTTTGAGTATAGGAAGGCTACCGATTTGCTTGAGTTGATTTTATATCTGGCCACTTTGTTGAAGTTGTTTATCAGCTGTAGGAGTTCACTGGTGGAGATTTTTGGGTCATATAAGTATACTATAATATCATCTTCCTTTATAGTTTTGAAATTTGGTTTGTATCCCTTTGATCTTCTTATGTTAACAGGACCAGACGTTTTTAGTGCAGAATTCTATCACGCCTTCAAAAAAGACCTAACACCAATACTCTTCAAACTATTCCACAAAATAGAAGCAGAAGGAACACTACCCAACTTGTTCTATGAAGCCACAATTACGCTCATACCAAAACCACACAAAGATCCAACAAAGAAAGAGAACCTCAGACCAATTTCCCTTATGAATATCAGTGCAAAAATACTCAATAAAATTTTTGCTAACTGATTCCAAGAACACATACAAAAGATCATTCACCATGACCAAGTAGGCTTCATCCCAGGGATGCAGGGATGGTTCAATATATGGAAATTCATCAATGCAATCTACTACATAAATAAACTCAAAGGAAAAAATAAACATTATCATTTCATTAGATGCTGAAAAAGCACTTGACAAAATTCAACATCCTTTCATGCTAAAAGTCTTGGAAAGAACAGGAATCCAAGGCCCATACCTAAATATAGTAAAAGCAATATATAGCAAACCAGTAGCCAAGATCAAACTAAATAGAGAGAAACTTGAAGCAATCCCACTAAAATCAGGGAGTAGACAAGGCTGCCCACTCTCTCCATATCTTTTCAAATAGATGTACTCTTAATCACTGAGACTTTTCTTTAACTAAAATCTTATAAATATATAAATATATATAAATACTATGAATATATATAGATAGATAGTTATATGTATATTCTGACTGCTTTTGTAATCCATTGTATGCACAAAATAAAAGCCATAATAAGCAAAATTTAGATACAATCCAATAAAATACTAGATTAAATTACTCAATCAATAGAAATACTACATGAGAGAAAATTTAGTGAACTGAAAACCAGAGCATTTATTCCTCTTTGTGTGAAGCTATGGAGGGGCAGAATTCGGACAGAATTCAGAGGACATCTATCCAGAGTTGGTTCTCTCCTTCCTCGTTGGTAGTTCCAAGAATAGATCTCAGTTCTCTGGTCTTGCTAGCAAATGCCTACACCTGCTGAAGCATCCCACATACTTCTATAGGTAAATTTTAAGTTAAGTACACATTTTATACATTATATATATATATATTATATATATGTATGTGTGTGTGTGTGTGTGTGTGTAATTCTTCTTGATTCATTTTCTTTTAATTTGATGTATCTCTGTTTTGTTATATTCAGCTTACATTAGTCGTCCCATTGCTATATTAAAAGTGAAATACTACAAAATATTTTGATGCTATATATCTCTTTTTTCTAGTTTTGAAATTTGACTTGAAAGATACTATGATTACATCACTCGTCATGAAAGATGCAGGTAACAGTCTGCTTTCACAAATTCTAGTCTTTTTATAATATAGGCATATTTATGACTCTTCAGAATTAAGTTGCAATGGAGTGTTTGATTATGACTGTGTCTTATCAAATGAATATCAACACAGAAGTATCATAGGATTCAAAGAGTCGAAGGAACTAAAGGAAATATACTCATTGTGATCTAGCTAATTATTTTTGGGTTAATTGTGAAGGCTAATTGCATTATTACAATTTAACTGGATCAACCAATGCCCAGATATTTTGTAGGATAGTATCTCTTGACATGGTTGTCACATTAGATCTCATTTTAAAAGTTTTCCATATTTATTGCTTTCTCCCAGGCCTCAAACCTAGTAGTCACTGCCTGGAAACCCACAGGCTCCTATGTGTAAGAAAAAGGGGAGGCTAACTGCAAACCTTCACATTTCTTCCCTCCTGTTGACTCCCTCAGGCCTACTTTCTAGCCCAGCCCTGTTCCTAATTGTCAGCTCCCAATACCCAGGAAAATATTTGATCTAGAAATCTCAGGAAAATTTTCTACCAGGCAACATTCACCCACCACACTCAAATATGAACAAGAGAGGGTCATAGCAATCAAGGAAGAAAACACCCACCACCCAAATTACAAGGCATAAATACTTAGAATTATAGTTGTGCAAATTGCACAGATAGATGTATCTGTAATTGTGTAGATTACACAGATATAAAATGTATCACTATCCAGTATTTCAAGTTGTACTACAGAGCTACAATACAGCGTGATATTGGCACAAAACATGCACATTTATCAATTTTTAATTCATCCACCTATGGAGATTAACATTTTAATAAATAAACTGTAAATGCACAATAGACAAAAGGATAATATCTTCAACAAATTGTGCTGGTCAACTAGATGGCCACACAGGTTAGAATACATATAGATCTCTTAGAGAAACTGAGGCAGAAAGAACAGGGCCTACATGGGTATGCACCAGATTCGATTCTATAGCAGAAAGGAGAAGTAAACACAGGTCCCAAACCCTAATACAAAACCTATCTCCAATTTATAATCACTTGCATGTGAAATATAGATTTTCTCCAATGAAGGCTCACTATGCAAAGCAGAACAAAATAAAAAAACAAAAATGAACAAACAAACAAACAAAAACCTACCCTTAATTGTCAGTCACATGCCAAACAATAGATGGCCAACAAAAAATGAACTCAATCACATCTTTGTAGGTTGTATTGTATTATAATGTTGCCACATGACTTTTCCTTTATCTTATTACTTTTTTATTGTTTTATTTTTTTTACTTTTTTATTTTTATTGTTTATTTTATTTATTTACATTTCAAATACTATCCCCTTCTCAGTTTGCCCTCCACAAATATTATATCCCCTACCCCTACATCTATAAGGCTGCACCTCACCCACTCACCCACTCCTCCTTCAATGCCCTAGGATTTCCCTACCCTGGGTCACAGAGCTTCCATAGAACCAAGGGGCTCCCCCTCCCAGCAATACCTGCTAAAGGAATCCTCTGCTACATATGCAGCTGGATCCTTGAATAACTCCATGTATATGATTTGGTTGGTAGTTTAATCCCTGGCAGCTTTGATCTGGTTGGTTGATTTTGTTCTTCCTATAGAGTTGCAAACCTCTTCAGCTCCTACAGTCCTTATCCTAACTTCTCCATTGGATCCTAGCACTCAGTCTAATATTTGGTTGTGTGTATCCACATGTGTATTGATCAGGCTCTAGCAGAGCCTCTCAAGAGACAGCTAAACCAGGCTCCTGTCAGAAAGTACTTCTCAGCATCAACAATAGTGTCTGGGTGTTGTGTCTGCAGATGATGCAGTCCCTAGGTGGGCAGTCTCTGGATGGCCTTTCCTTCAGTCTCTAATCCACTCTGTCCCTTCATTTCTCCTTGACAGAAGGAATTCTAGATTGATATTTTTGAAGTGAGAGAATGGCCCCATGGGTGGCCCCAATCCTCAACTGGGGTCGTGCCTATTCACAGGATATGGTCTCTATAGTACTATCCCCCACTTTGCTGTGTATTTTGGCTAATGTTCTCTCTGTTGTGTCCTAGGAATCTCTTGGGTTCCTGGCATCTGGGACTTTCGAGAGGCTGCCTCAAGTTCCTCCTCCCCCACTGCTACACACATTTAGAATTTAATTTTTAATTTTACATTTTTCTCTCATTTTACCCTTCAGATCCTTTGAGTACATACGATGCCTTGTAGTTCAGTGTTTTATTGCACCTCTTAATATGCTGAAGAGTGGCTCTCTCCTTCTTGTGCCTTTTTTTGGGATATTTTTGTTCTGGTGTTGTTGGTTTGATTTTTTTGATCTGATTTTTGTCAAGTTTTAAAATATTAAAGTTTGTTTTATCTAATTATATTTCATTTTATTATAAAATAATAAGCAGTTTCTATTTTTAGAATATTAAAGAAATATTGAAATGTTATGTTCTTGCCTTTCAGAATTAATAAGGACTCTTTTACTTATACTTTGGTCTTCTTAATATTTATATTTCTACACATTTTAAACTAGTTCAAGTGCATCAAAATCATTGCTATGCAGTCCTTCAGATTTGAATAAAATGTGATAGAAGCAGATTAGGAAAGGTTAAATTAAGAAGTGCATATATCACATTTTATTTTAATATAGCAATAAATGTTTTCCTTAGATGAAACCAGCCATGTACCTACCTGCTTCTGCTATATAGAAAGACCATAAATTCTATTATCTCCTGGGTAGTTATCGTTCTTGAATCTAAAGTAAGCCACAAACCCAAACACAAAACTATCTAAGCATCAAATATTTTAATAAAATTACAATGCCAACATTTATATACAATTGACATTTATATATACACATTTCCTTAGCCATCCCCATTTCTTTACAGCTTATTCTTGTCATTTAACTTCACTGAACTCATATATAGTAAGTAGCTATTTTTTCTTAACTTTTCACATTGACTGAGCAAATGAATACAAAGTTTTGCTACTTGATGCAAGGTCACTTTACCAGCAGTTCAACTTGGAAGCAAACATTGATTCTTATTCAAATCAAGCTATTGTTTGAAATGTTCTAGCAGGTATGTTTCTTCTAAGAAACCTCAGATCAGGATCATATACTGTATCATGTAGTGTCGATTGTGCTTTTGGTTTCCTAGTTTCCTACCCAGAGAAATCACACTATGGCAAAGTGTGATTTGAGATTTATTGGAGATTTTCAACAGTTGCTACCTGGGCAAAAACATAGAGGTTTGCATCAATCATACATTTTATACCCCTAAAAGAGTCATAATTCAATGGTATTTTTTATTAACTATGCAAGCAAGACAACATTTACAGTATCAGAAAAAGTTGAATTCTTTCCTTCTACTTTATTTTGTTTGTTTTGTTTTTGTACAACTCTTTTGGAGTAATTTGTCTCAATGCCCCTGGTGATTTTTGGAAGACTTCAAAAACTTAAGAAGGCAAACCAAAATCACAGAATGGAGCCAAATACATGGCCAAACCTCATGAAGTGTGCACATCCACTTGAGGTAGGTCTTATTCTTAGTTCCTCCCACTCTTTACATGATATTTCAACACAGGCAGCAGAATGTGCTCAGCCAAATGATGACAAAGCAACTAAAATGAAATAGATTCAATTGATACTTGCCAGAAAAATTTTTGAGCTTCCTCAGCATTCCTGATAGAGAAGCTAATCAGCCCAGATTTGTGAACAGGACTGCTGTGTTGGGAGGCTACAGAGGATACAGCAACCAGTATGCCCTTCAGAGAATATAATATCCATGACGATACCAGTCTTTATCAGGGCTCTGAGATTTATGACAACTTCATTGAAAACGTGATTCTATAAGTTAAGGAATATAAACTAGGTGAATGTAAGTTAATTAATGAAAGGAGGTAAAATTTGATGCCAGTTTATATTAGGTAAAAAAGTAAAGGAAATAATTGTTTATATAATAACAGTACTCTTCTTGAAAACAGTCATCTGCTTGAGACAAGACCCACTTTGGGAAAATGATGAGATATAAAATTCAACAGGTAAGAAGTCAAGGAATCATGTGTGAAATTAAAGACTATGAACTCAAGCTAATAAACCTCACACACTGGCAAAAATACGTAGACTCATGAAATTATTTTCTATCACTGATGATAAACTTGCATGCACTATAGAGAAATAAAAAACACAAATAGCTGAGTTACAAATTAGGCAAATTTTCAGGAGTTTTCTGTGAATTTTGTAATAAATAAAAAGTATTTGTCATATATGGTAAAATGTTGGCTTCATAGTGGCATTGGTAATTGGTATAAACTTCATTTGGGGAACTGAACATTTATCACAAAATATATAATGATTTAACATTGTTTTAGACACTTTATTTATTTTTATCAATGGTATTTACTGACAGGGTAAATAGATATAACCTAGTCAATGAGCAGTTGAATCTCAAGAAAGCTCTTCAACCACATGAAGCTCATCAAGGAAACTAATTAATTAATGGGGTTATTCTTCTGTAGAAAATAACAAATTATTCAGGTTTGTTAAATTCTGAAAATCGCTGATAATTCCTTAAATACTATTTTAAATAAAAAGTGAAATGAGTAGTTAGACAACATTCATTATTTTTAAAAATCCAACAAAATATGTAGAAGTCTGCAAAGAAGATTTATAAATTGACAGATACTGGTGCCATTTAAGAAATTTTCAACCTTTTATTATTATAATTTATAGTGTGAATTGTCTTACCATTGTTTACATATTCAGGAAAATATGCACAAATAATTCATTCATTACTTATTTATTTTAAGTAAATAAAGAGTGGTGTATTGAACAAATTGTCTCTCAATGTAACAACAACTTCCTTTCAATTTCTATAAGATATACTCCAACTTAAGATGAAATTATAGCTGTAAGTAAAGAAATTACAAAAATATTTTAGAGAACAAATGTGAACAGTCTTGATATAATTCATCATTGTAGACATAGTTCATTTTGCTGGTATTCGTTGAATAAATCTTGCCATAGACAGTTTAGTGTGGAATGATGCCGGTAATTCTTCTGATACTATAGTTTAATTTCTTTAGCTCTTGAGTTAATATAATATTTCAATATATATAGCACTATCACAGAAATATGAGGCATTGTATATGAAGATATTGGTATATAACTTCATTTAGGGAACTGGATATTTATCACAAAATACATAATTACTTAACATCATTATAGACACTTCATTTTTATCAATGGTATTTACTTACACAATAACTAGATACAACCTAGGCAATGAGCAGTTGACTATATTATAGTTATATAAAATAATTTAATATATATAGTTAATATTATAGTATTAGCATAATATAAAAATATATGTTATATATGTTAAATATATAACATATATGTTTTATATTAATTATATATAACATACATAAAACATATAATATGTAAATATATTATAAACATCATAATAAATGGAGTATACTTAGCAGTGTTCTACTCAGCTGACACCATGAAACTAGTAGTTTTTATCACTTTTCTAAAGGTATCAGAAAGGGGTAATAATTTAATTAAAATGGAATATATTGAGAGATATTCAGAGTAATATTAAAACAACTGCCATATATGGGGGTGCTTAGATCATATAGAATTTAAGTTCATATTTGTTTAGAAATTATGACAATAGTACATTCTTCACTTAGTTCTATGTCCTTACTAGCAAGTTCTGTTTAGATTTGCTACAGTAAAAAGCATGATTTCTCTACTATTGAATGGGTTTATGTCTAATTAGAAAGCTGTTGGTTAACTAAATATAAATGTTTTACACTTTTAATGGTATTTTGCCATATTGGTTATGGTTGTGGTTAGTACATTTCATGCATGGGTATGACTATTGATTACATTTCTCGCTGTACTCACAAATAATGGTATACCTCATTTCCCATAAAGGACATTTCTTTTTGCAGGATAAAAAGAACATAACTAGCCAAAATGCAGAAAACAACAGCAAAGTGTCCAGCCACAACTGATACATCTACAATACAACACTTAGATGTAAAGGCTCAGGAAATTTCATAAGGATGCCCAAGAAAGACTGTAAGAGTCAGAGGACAAGAAGTTGTACTTCAAGGATTTGACTTCTACGTAGAGCATAAGAGTTAAACTCATGACATCAAAACCATGGCTGGCTAAGAAAGACATGAACAATACAATACTAATTATCACAGCAAAATAAATGGAAAACACCAAAAAGAGACCCTTTTATATGAAGAGCCACATGAAATAAATGACAGCTGTGATGGGCAGATTTATCTTTGCCTGAATGAGGCCCACTAAGTGGCCATCCAATACCAAGTGGTCAGTATTAAAAATGTATACAAAAAACCATCAGAAAAAAATTATCAGCTTGTGTTTATATATTTATTTGTAATATATATGTGTATATGTATATATATATCAATCTTTTTCAACAATAAATAATTAAGTACATTTACAGCATTAAGGTAGCTACAATTACTATGAAAATACAAGTTTCTTGACCAGTTACAGGAGTAATCAAAGACTATACAGCCATTAATTGAGTTAGGTAATTTCTCCACTATTTCTTAAATATCAATCCTAATTGAAACTTCAGCTGATAAACAACTCCAGCAAAGTGGCAGGTAATAAAATCAATTCAAGCAAATCAGTAGCTTTCCTATACTCAAAGAATAAGGAAGCTGAGAAAGAAATTAGGGTAATGACACCCTTCACAATAGCCACAAACAGTATAAAGTACCTTGGGGTGACTCTTACCAAACATGTGAAAGATCTATATGACAAGAACTTCAAGACTCTGAAGAAGGAAATAGAGGAAGACCTCAAAAAATGGAAAAACCTCCCATGCTCATGGATCAGCAGGATTAATATAGTTAAAATGGCCATTTTGCCAAAAGCAATATACAGATTCAACGCAATACCCATCAAAATCCAAACTCAATTCTTCATAGAGTTAGAAAGAGCAATTCTCAAATTCATCTGGAATAAGAAAAAACCCAGGATAGCTAAAACTATTCTCAGCAACAAAAGAAATTCTGGGGGAATCAGTATCCCTGACCTCAAGCAATATTACTGAGCAGTAGTGTTAAAAACTGCATGGTTAAAAACTGAAAGGCAGGCGGATCAATGGAACAAGATTGAAGACCAAGAAATGAACCCACACACCTATGGCCACTTGATCCTCGACAAAGGGGCTGAAAACATCCAATGGAAAAAAGATTGTCTTTTCAACAAATGGTGCTGGTTCTGGAGGTCAGCATGCAGAAGAATGTGAATTGATCGAATCTTGTCTCCTTGTACTAAGCTCAACTCCAAATGGATCAAGGACCTCCACATAAAGCCAGACACTCTGAAACTAATAGAAAAGAAACTGGGGAAGACCCTTGAGGACATCAGTACAGGGGGAAAGTTCCTGAACAGAACACCAGTAGCTTATGCTCTAAGATCAAGAATTGACAAATGGGACCTCATAAAATTACAAAGTTTCTGTAAAGCAAAGGACACCACCAAAAGGACAAATCGGCAACCAACAAACTGGGAAAAGATCTTCACCAACTCTACTTCAGATAGAGGGCTAATATCCAATATATACAAAGAACTCAAGAAGCTAGAATCCAGAAGACCAAATAACCCTATTAAAAATGGGGTACAGAATTAAACAAAGAATTCTCACCTGAAGAACTTCAGATGGCGGAGAAGCATCTTAAAAAATGCTCAACTTCACTAGTCATCAGGGAAATGCAAATCAAAACAACCCTGAGATTTCACCTTACACCAGTCAGAATGGCTAAGATTAAAAACTCAGGAGACAGCAGATGTTGGCGAGGATGTGGAGAAAGAGGAACACTCTTCCACTGCTGGTGGTGTTGCAAATTGGTACAACCACTCTGGAAATCAGTCTGGCGGTTCCTCAGAAAACTGGGCATGTCACTTCCAAAAGATCCTGCTATACCACTCCTGGGCATATACCCAGAGGATTCCCCACCATGTAATAAAGATACATGCTCTACTATGTTCATAGCAGCCCTATTTATAATAGCCAGAAGCTGGAAAGAACACGGGTATCCCTCAACAGAAGAATGGATGCAAAAAAATGTGGTATATCTACACAATGGAGTACTATTCAGCCATTAGAAACAATGAATTCATGAAATTCTTAGGCAAATGGATGGAGCTGGAGAACATCATACTAAGTGAGGTAACCCAGTCTCAAAAGATCAATCATGGTATGCACTCACTAATAAGTGTATATTAGCTTGGAAAAGTGGAATATGCAAAACATAATCCACATATCAAATGAGGTACAAGAAGAACGGAGGAGTGGCCCCTAGTTCTGGAAAGACCCAGTATAGCAGCAGTATAAGACAAAACCAGAACAGGGAAGTGGAAAGGGATGGGTGGGAGAACAGAGGGAGGAAGGGGGCTTATGTGACTTTCAGGGAGTGGGGAACCAGAAAAGGGGAAATCATTTGAAATGTAAATAAAAAATAAATCGAATAAAATTAAAAAAATGTTACAGATAAGCCAATGCAATAACATGTCCTTCCACATCTTATAATAAATTATCCATAATCATACTATAATATAAGAAAAAGGCTGTAATGTTTCCTTAGCTGTAGGTGCTCCTAAGTAATCCACGCTGTGTCTTAAATATTTCAAATGCTAAACTTCAAAACATGCTCCTGATAGGGCAATTAGTTTTGTATTTTGTATCATTTAAAGGTAAGTAGAGTGAATGGGTTAGCATGTATTTCAACTAATAGCAGTTTAACTGTCAAGAAACAACACATAATAGAAAAAGATTTAAAGCTGAGATATAGTTTAATGGTAGAACATTGATTTAACGTGCAGAGTTCTGGATTAGTAATAAACTTGACAGAAAAATAAGTAACTATATAAAATAAAATCCAAAATATTAATATTTTAATATTGTGAAATTCAGATTTAGTTTAATTTGTCTTATCCAATGTATATATATCACATATATGTATAAATTATAGGAATATGTATCTTAAATTCTCATATTTAAGAGATCACTGTAATACTGAAAGACATTTAAAATATCTATTAATTCTTCATGAGATTTTCAGTTGCCTGACATAATCCATAACTTTCCTTTGGCATTATTAGTGGAATTAAAATTACAGATTTGTGAATGATAACAGAAAGATAAATATCATTTTCAGCCTTCATTTATAGCTGTTACCATTTATAGCTGCTATTCCTCTTAGAATTTTTACTTATCAAACCTAATATCATATCTTCCCCCTTTGTTTTTCATTATATTATAGCAATAAAGAAAACTTTCTTAATTATATTAGAAAGTAGCAGTCGAGTCATTTGTTCATTCATGCACTGATTCATAGTCACTATCTCATTTGTTACCAAAATATTAATGAGGTTCTTCACCAGAAAACAAATGCTGTGCTAAATTTACTGAGAAATGAACAAAAATAAAATATCTCCCTGGATAATATAAATGTAGAGTTCATTAGGATTAGTGTCAATGAGGGCATTAATTGAAATCCATTAGAAATGTTTAAGATGAAGTGAATGTTTAATGAGTAATATTCATACAAGCATGCTAAGAGTGAGTAAACAATAGAAGGCTGGTAAGCACTGTAATTCATATTAGTATTGACAAACCAAAAGGAATTAAAAAGGCGTCTTAGATAGAGATTTGGAGCTATCCTGGAGAGAAGTCACATCACAGGAATCAGTGATACAGTTCCAATTCACACCTGAATTTTATAAGGAATATTATAATGATATATATCATACATTTCCTTCCAGTTTCATTTGAACATTAAAATACAATCTGAGTACTGTTGCAGAATTTTCCCTGTCCAACTACATTAGTGCAGAGGAGGCCTGTGATTGGACAGGGAAAATGGGGGCAGAGCTAAGAATTGCAGTTGGAGAGCATCACACGGGAAAAGGGAAGAAGGAGATAGTACAAATGAACTCCATGTGTTTCCCAGGTATTTTAGAAATCATTTCATTGAAATTCAGATAAAAATGAATGCAATTTACTTTTGCCTAATAATAAAGTATCATCTGGCCTCAGCTGGGCTCCTATGACAGAGCTTGATAAAACATTTGATGAAATCCTGATTAGACCACATAAATCATGGTATTTGGAAAACATCAATTGTGATTTGATTTTTTTCTATAACTCTAACCCTAATGTCCCTTGGGCTGAATAAAATAATCAGTTTAAATGTATGTGTATTAATGAAGTGTTTGTTGTGAAACAGAGCATACAATTCCTTCATCAGCATTTCTGGGGATGACTATTGATTTAGTTCACTACTGATTTCTAAATATTTTAGTGATGGAATGATTTTGAGAGCTCTGATATATTTGAAATTATGTTTGTGGCTAATTTGTATGGTCCTTGCTTGACAAGAAGGTTTTAACTCCAATGATTTTGTTTTTCTTTATTTTAGATATCTCTTTTTTTTTTCTTGGTATTTTCTTTATTTACATTTCACATGCTATCCCTTTTCTCAGATCCCCCCTCCTGAAAACCCCTATTCCATACCCCCTCCCCTAGCTTCTATGAAGGTGTTCCCTGACCTGCCCTCCCGCTCCTGCCTCTCCACCCTTGCCCTCACATCCCCTACACTGGGGCAGTGAGCCATCATAGGACAAAGGGCCTCTTCTGCCATTGATATCCAACAATGCCTTCCTCTGCTGCATATGTGGCAGGAGCCATGGATCCCTCCATGTGTACTCTTTGGCTGGTGTTTGAGTCCCTGGGAACCCTGGGTGGTCTGGTTGGTTGATATTGTTGTTCTTCTGTGGGGTTGCAAACACTTTCAGCTCCTTCAGTCCTTTATCTAACTCCTCCATTGGGGACCCTGTACTCATTCCAGTGGTTGGCTGTGAACATCTGTCTCCATGTTTGTCAAGATCTGGCAGAGCCTCAGGAGACAGCTATGTCAGGCTACTGTGAGCATCTACTTCTTGGCATCCATAATAGTGTTTGGATTTGATGACTGTATATGGGATAGATCACCAGGTGGGACAGTCTCTGGACAGCCTTTCCTTCAGTCTGTGTTCCACACTTTGTCTCCGTATTTTGTCCTGTATTTTCTTACCCCTTTGAAGAAAGAAGAAAGACCAAGGCATCTACATTTTGGTCTTTCTTCTTCCTGAGCTTCATTGGTCTGTGAATTGAATCTTGGGTATTCTGAGCTTTTGGCATAATATCCACCTATCTTTATTTAAATTTGAAAGACAAAAATGATAAGTTTATATCCAATAGTGATATTGACAGTTTGTTGTTGTTCTTGCTCTAGGTAGTGACTTCATACTTTGTGTTCTTTTTGTTGACTCTGTGGTTATAAAAAATACAGATTTGTTTGTTGTACTCTTATAAATATAGAAAAATGTGTGTAATTGTATGCATAAAATTGATGATGTAAATATGCATTCTTACGGGAGCCTTATTTTGTGATCTCATGCCAGAAATGTCTTTCACTAAATAACAACATTCACCATGCTTAAGGAAAATAATATCCAGTCCATCAGGATTTCTACTTTCATCTTATTACAGTTTATTCTTTTAATGTATCTATTATAGTAAAATGTGGGATTATGTAGAAAATTTCCACACAAAGATATATAATGGCAAATTGTATTTAGACCTTGCAAGTTCCATTGGCTGAAATACAGACAAATGCACCATAGGTCTGTCTTCTAGTAAGTGAATCTCCCATTGTTCTATCCCATATGGGTCTTGCTCGAAAATGTCTGAAAAATATGTAATGTGATTAAGGAAATAACTCTAGACAAACCAGAAATTTGTTTGCAACATGATTTCTAGGAGAACATGAAGGAATACATATCTAACTTCAGATATAGAATTCATGATAGGCCTGAGAAATTGCACAAAAAGTTCAAATTTTATGAATTAATAATATCACTGGGGTAACTAACAAGTTCAAGGATGAAGGGTTTCTTGCAGCAGTGTGGATGACTGAAAACAAATTGGACTCATGACTCTTGAAATACCACTTCACCCTGAGTGACAACTCAAAAAAACATTAATCTGGAAGCTCTCTACACAAATTCTGGCAATTCAAAAATCCAAAATTCTTATGCTCACAGAGGCCTTACTTATATCCTTATATCCTAACTTTTGGAGATGTTGGGCTTTCTACAGCAGTTACAGCTGAAAGATTTAGAAACCTTTTGAGAAAGATTTAGAAATCTTTTAAGAAAGATTTCAAAATTACAAAGCAAGACAAAATGTTGCTTTCTGTCCATATCCATGGTCCCCCCCCCCCCTACATACAGAAAAAAAAAAGAAAAGAAAAAAGGAAATGTTTTTTGCAGTCCTTGATAGTCACTCTGGGGTATGGTTAGGCTGCTGTACTGGCTGGTTTTGTGTGTTGACTTGACACAATTTGGAGTTATTACAGAGAAGGGAGTGTCAGCTGAAGAAATGTCTCCTTGAGGTCCAGTTGTAAGGCATTTTCTCAGTTAATGATCAAGGGGGGAGGGTCCATTGTGGGTGGTACCATCTTCAAGATGGTAGTCTTGGGTTTTATAAGAAAGCAAGCTGAGCAAGCCAAGGGAAGCAAGTAGTAAGTAACATCTCTCTATGAACTTTACATCAGGTCTTGCTTCCTGCTCTGGGTAAGTTCCAGTGCTAAATTCCTTTGGTGATGAACAGCAATGTGAATGTGTAAGCTGAATAAACCCTTTCCTCTCCAGCTTGCTTTTAGGTCATCATGTTCTTGCAGGAATAGAAATCCTGACTAAGACAGCTGCGGTCCTTGTATTAAAGAGGCATTAATGGATAATTATAAGATAATTATAGGTTAAAGTGGAGAGTTCTCTTACCTGATAGAAAACCTGAGTCCTGCAAATGAAACATACAATAATTTTGATATTAGAAGAACAGATTTAGAAAACATAGAGCATTGACTAGGTCTTATTCTTTAACCTAGGAATGATCATGAATTAAATCTAAAACCAGAACATAATTTTGTGTAAATTTAGTTTCTTATTCATCTTTTTTGGCTTCTGATGTACAAAATACACATGAGAATCATCAAGACCACTGAATTTCTAACACATGAAAACTACATTTAAAATACAACCTTTACTTAAAGTTTTAAATAATTCATTCTATCCTCTATTATTTACTTGAATAAATTCTCATTATTAATCAGGAAATATGTTACAATGATAAATTTAAAATTATTTGTTTTTCATTTCCCTGAGAGTTCTCCAGTGTAATATACTCCACATAAAATGGGATTGTGATTATAAAGGCATTTCTGGATTGTTTCTTTTTTTGAATTTCAGATTTTTTGTTTCATTTCTGGATTTATATTTTCTTTTATTTAATTTTTTAGTTCATTCTTTCACCCTGGAATTTCTTTGCCCATTCCTATTTTTAATGGGAATATTTTTTATGAAATTTCCTACAGGTCTAATTGTTTGCTTGTTTGAAGCCTGTTATATTTTACAATTGCCTGCATTCTCATGGGTATCTCTGATCTATTTAGAAAGGTTTTACCAGTAACTACTGTTGAAGAGCTGTGATTTCTCCTCTCTTCCTGACCTTTAACTGCATTTAGTGGCTCTTGAAGAATGGGAACTTAGGATACCTTTACTCTTCATGATGTAATGCTGATGAGAGTGTCTCTGTGTACATCTTATTCAGATAGCCATTGCGTATATGAATGCACCATTGCAACAGCCATGCCATGTTTTAAAGATTAACATTTTTAACAATGTGCCTCACTTTCTCAATATGCTTCTACTACCAAGTTCTAGCAAGATAAAAAACTAATGTCTATACACTCAGAAATTCACTAAAGAGGCCAAAGTACCACCTCATACACTTTTTCTAACATCTTTGAGAAGAGTTGTTGAATCCCAACTACACCTATATCTCTTCTAGTTGTATTTGTTAGCTTTAGCAGAATAGAATAGGAACAGAATGCACCTAAAAGCCAATTAAAGGGTATAATTTCACTTATATTTACAAATTCTCTTTCTATGTAGGCCCCAGGAGGCCTGACTTTTGCCTGAAAATGAAAATTAGTTTAGATAACACACTCTCTTTCTTTCTTCTCAGAATTACATTAATTAATTAAGCTGTGAAAATATTGTAACTTTTTGGTGTCATCACCTTCACAGTGATGGAATATAGAAGCGATACACAACTAATTATCTGTGCTTCAAGATTTTTGAGTTTGATGATCCTTATTGTTAGCCTTTTTTATTTTTAGAATATGATATTCCTCTTGCCCTTTCTTCCCTACTCCCAAACCCTCTGTTATACATCTTCCTTATCTTTTAAAAATTCATGAACCTTTCTTTATTTATTGTCATCACCAGCAAATACATGGGTATCTTTAAGTATAACTTGTGGAAACCCTATAATGTTACTTGTATATATGATTTTAGTGATGACCATTAGACACTGGACAGTTAGAGTATGCTCTTCCTGGAAAAGATTACTTTACCCAATCCCAGCTTTCTTCAGCTGCTTATAGTTCTCTGTGTAACTTTAAGCCCTCAAAATAATGTAAGAGAGAGAGAATCAGGGAGTTTTCTGAGAGATGTTTGTCTCTTAACAATATCGGAATCTACATTCTTAAAATCTTAACAGATAACCTGTGCAAACCTGAACTGAAAAAGTATATCACCAATAGACATATCAAAGTAGATGGGGAAAACCAACAAAGTCGCAATTATTGTTACTCTGATTTCAGTTTTTAAGTAATGCTTTCTGTGTCCATATATAAAGATTAAAAGCAATTTATCACACTTTCAGCTGCAAACTTTGGAGACCAGTTTATGCAACCAGTCAGTATGCAAATAGCATGCTATAGTATTAGATCTCTCTCTCTGAAATTGATCAATAACAAGCAGTTTACTGGTAAATGCTAAGGCCAAACGAACCCATCTCTTATTCATTATTATTACTGGCTATTCTTGTCCAAGATTCCTTGAAATTTTATTATTCTCCACATATGCTTTCATAGGATACTCATTTTATAACACTAATTCCAAATTAAGATCATAAGTGGTTATCCTATCTTTTAATGCTTCTTACTGGTTTTTCACACATGTCTTAAAATTTTCATAAATCTGGACATTATGCAATTAAAGAACAACCATGAGTAAGGCATTACAACCATTAGCAAAAACAGTATGGGAAATAATTACATTGTTTTTGTAATTTTTCTAAAAGCTTGTAGTGTTTTATAACTTACCACATTACTTTCTCTATTTTTCTGAGTGTACATAAAGGTTTACCCAGAGAACTTTTTAACTGAATCCTTATATCAACAGACCAATTGCCAGCAAATGGGAAGTAGGCATGCATCCTGATTCTTTGTGCATTACCTTGCCAATGAATACATGCAAACCTTAAAACCATTAGTTTAAGCATTTTAATACCAAAAAACACCTGTGTTTAGAAACTTGTCCATAAGGAGGTCAAAGAGAAGCATTAACACTGAGAATGTGTATGTATATATGTATATATGTATATATGTATATATGTATATATGTATATATGTATATATGTATATGTTTATATGTGTATATGTGTATATGTGTATATGTGTATATGTGTATATGTGTATATGTGTATATGTGTATATTTGTATATGTGTATATGTGTATATGTGTATATGTGTATATGTGTATATGTGTATATATGTATATGTGTATATATGTATATATGTATATATGCATATGTGTATATGTGCATATGTGCATATGTGTATATATGTATATGTGTATATATGTATATATGTATATATGTATGTATGTATGTGTGTATATACACATACATACATACATATATATGTACATACATTTCAAGTGTTATCTCCCTCTACCAGGTTCCCCCCTCTCCCAGAAACCCCCTATTGTATCTTCCCCTGCTTCTATGAGGGTGTTCCTTTCAGGATCCCTTCAGCAAGCATTTATTAGCATCCACAATAGCGTCAGAGTTTGGTAACTCTCCCTGGGATGAATCCTCTGGTGGCACAGTCTCTGAATGGTCTTTCCTTCAGTCTATGCTCTACACTTTGTCTCCATATTTGTTCCTATGGGTGTTTTGTTCCCCATTCTAAGAAAGACTGAAACACCCACCCTTTGGTCTTCCTTCTTCTTGAACTTTATGAGGTCTGTAAATTATATCTCGGGTAGTCGCAACTTTTGGGCTTATCAGTGAGCGGATACCACATGTGTTCTTTTGTGATTGCATTACCTCAGTAAGGATGATACCTTCTGTCTCCATCCATTTGCCTAAGTATTTCATTAATTCATCATTTTAAATGCTGAGTAACACTCCATTGTGTAAATGAACCACATTTTCTGTATCCATTCTTCTGCTGAAGGTCATCTGGTTTCTTTCCAGCTTCTGGCTATCATATATAAGGCTGCTATGAGCACAGAGGAGCATGTGTCCTTGTTACACATTTATATATCTTTTGGGTATATGGCCAGGAGTGGTATATTTTCACGATAATGTTATCATCATAAATGATTTTCAGATGAATTACTGGCTCTAATGTTATTAAATGTCTGGGGTTTTTTGTGAATGATATGAAATATGTATTTCTCACCCTGTAAAAATGACTCAACTACCAATCTATCTAGGACCTCAAAATGTTAGAGTAGTAAGTTTTATGTTTCAAAAAAATGTTAAACATGAGTATTTATGAAATAAAGAGCTTCATTGGACTCAGTTCTGTGGCTTGATGATTTAAGCAATGCAATGCCAGAACTCTTGTGAATATATCCTAGATGGACTATGTGATGGCGAAAGTGTTAAAAAAAAATACCCAGATGTTCTGAAGAAACCAAGTTCATGAAATAAGTTCTCTTTAGAATGAAATTATCTGAAATATAACTTGCTCCATAACACTACCCTTTGATGATGTCTTTTAGGATTGTACACCAAGATACAATTATCTTCAACTAGGCATAACTTCTTAAATGATTCATTGTCTTCTTGTTACACTGGGGATTATATTTTCAGGACATAAAATTTTGGGGAATGTGTAAAGATCATATGCAGAGTATACAATATTTACTCTGTGTATTTATCTTTATCATTTTCTTTTAAAAATTATTGATTTCTTCCCATCTAAATTGCATATATACTTCAAGTATGCAAAGAATAAGGGAAGATACACAAGCTATCCTTTCCCACATTGCAAAGTTCTCTGCCACATTTATTTGAATGCAAAGTGCAACAACCAATTTGGAAAACTATGTCACAACTTAAGAAAAAGAACACATATTCCTGCTTGCCAAGTCTTCTCTGCAAGCCAAGCTGCCCTGAGTAACCTGTTATCCCAGTTGGCCCTGAATTTCCCCAGTCACCTCTTTTTCAACCTACATCATAAGTCCTGAACCTGAACCAAACAGGTAAGTTTCCCTCCCACTATACACACAGCTCCCTGCTTAGTGAATCTCCTAGGCAAGCCATGCTGCACTGAGCAATCTACTAGCCCAGACAGATCTCCATTCTCCCACCACCATTCTGTCCACCTTCATCTCATCGCATGACTGGTCCCTGAACCATGCAGACCTGCATATCCAAGAGCCATATAGTCCAAGGACATCCATCAAAGGCCTACCACACCAGGATCATCGAAGTTAACTCCCTTCCAATACCTAGTACAACAAGAACATCCAGGTACCAAAGCCATCCAGATGGGTAAAGGTCCTCATTCAACAAAAGCCCTGGCAAGATGACACCAGAACATGACTGCCCTACTCCTGCCAGCCCAGGATATCCTAACATAACCAAAGCACAAGAAAATGACCTTAAACCCAATTTTATAAAGATGATAGAGGACTTTATTTTTTTATTCAATGTATTCTTTAATAAATTTCAAATGATTTCCCCTTTCCTGGATTAGCCTCCTGGAAAGACCCATAAGCCCACTTCCCTCCCTCTGTTCCCCAATTACCTCCTTCCTGCTTCAGTGTCCTGGTATTGCCCTACACTGCTGCATTGAGCCTTTCCAGGGCCAGGGACCTCTCCTTCCTTCTTCTATTTCGCCTTCTTCTTTTTTTGACTATTTCAGGGAAAATTTTACATAAAGAATTAATGAAAATTCTTTCTAAATTAATTTAAGGTGGAATTAGAAACATTTGTGATAAAATAAAATATTTGCATTGAAAACATTTCTGATAAAATAGAGGAAGTATATATAAAGACATTAAAATTGAAGATTATCAGGAAAAATAATGTAAATAAAAGGGTAGACATAAAAGAAATTACTAAATTAATTAAAAGGGAAATTACAAGCATATTCTGATAATATTGAAGATTTACAAAAGAAATATTTCATTAAGTCTATGTCTTTTTATTGGGGAGTTGAGTCCATTATTGTTAAGAGATATTAGGGAATAGTGATTGCTGCTTCCTGTTATTTTTGATGTTATTTTTTTTATTATTCGATATAATTTTTTCTTTACATTTCAAATGATTTCCCCTTTTCTAGCCCCCCACTCCCCGAAAGTCCCGTATGCCCCCTTCTCTCCCCCTGTCCTCCCACCCACCCCTTCCCACTTCCCTGTTCTGGTTTTGCCGAATACTGCTTCACTGAGTCTTTCCAGAACAAGGGGCCACTCCTCCTTTCTTCTTGTACCTCATTTGATGTCTGGATTATGTTTTGGGTATTCCAGTTTTCTAGGTTAATATCCACTTATTAGTGAGTGCATACCATGATTCACCTTTTGAGTCTGGGTTACCTCACTTAGTATGATGTTCTCTAGCTCCATCCATTTGCCTAAGAATTTCATGAATTCATTGTTTCTAATGGTTGAATAGTACTTCATTGTGTAGACATACCACATTTTTTGCATCCACTCTTCTGTTGAGGGATACCTGGGTTCTTTCCAGCATCTGGCAATTGGATGCTGAAAAAGCATTTGACAAAATTTGGCATCCTTTCATGCTTAAAGTCTTGGAGAGAACAGGAATTCAAGGCCCATACCTAAACATAGTAAAAGCAATATACAGCAAACCGATAGCCAGCATCAAACTAAATGGAAAGAAACTTGAAGCAATCCCACTGAAATCAGGGACTAGACAAGGCTGCCCCCTTTCTCCTTATCTTTTCAATATTGTACTTGAGGTACTAGCTCGGGCAATTCGACAACATAAGGAGGTCAAAGGGATACAAATTGGAAAGGAAGAAGTCAAACTATCATTATTTGCAGACTACATGATAGTCTACCTAAGTGACCCAAAATACTCCATTAGAGAGCTCCTACAGCTGATAAACAACTTCAGCAAAGTGGCAGGTTATAAAATCAACTCAAGCAAATCAGTGGCCTTCCTGTACTCAAAGGATGAGCAGGCTGAGAAGGAAATTAGGGAAATGACCCCCTTCACAATAGCCACAAACAGAATAAAGTATCTTGGGGTGACTCTTACCAAACACGTGAAAGATCTGTATGACAAGAATTCAAGACTCTGAAGAAGGAAATGGAAGAAGACCTCAAAAAATGGGAAAACCTCCCATGCTCATGGATCGGTAGAATCAATATAGTTAAAATGACCATTTTGCCAAAAGCAATATACAGATTCAATGCAATACCCATCAAAATCCCAACTCAATTCTTCACAGAGTTAGAAAGAGCAATTATCAAATTCATCTGGAATAATAAAAAACCCAGGATAGCTAAAACTATTCTCAGCAACAAAAGAAAGTCTGGGGGAATCAGTATCCCTGACTTCAAGCAATACTACAGAGCAATAGTGTTAAAAACTGCATGGTATTGGTATAGTGACAGGCAGGAGGATCAATGGAACAGGATTAAAGATCCAGAAATGAACCCACACATCTATGGCCACTTGATCCTCGACAAAGAGGCTGAAAACATCCAGTGGAAAAAAGATAACCTTTTCAATAAATGGGGCTGGTTCAACTGGAGGTCAGCATGCAGAAGAATGCGAATTGATCCATCCTTGTCTCCTTGCACTAAGCTCAAATCCAAATGGATCAAGGACCTCCACATAAAGCCAGACACTCTGAAGCTACTAGAAAAGAAACTGGGGAAGACCCTTGAGGACATCGGTACAGGGAGAAAGTTTCTGAACAGAAAACCAATAGCATATGCTCTAAGATCAAGAATTGACAAATGGGACCTCATAAAATTACAAAGTTTCTGTAAGGCAAAGGACACCATCAAGAGGACAAATCAGCAACCAACAAATTGGGAAAAGATCTTCACCAATCCTACATCAGATAGAGGGCTAATATCCAATATATATAAAGAACTCAAGAAGTTAGACTCCAGAAAACCAAACAACCCTATTGATGTTATTTTTTATGTTTGTGTGGGTATCTTCTTTTGGGTTTGCTGGAAGGAGATTACTTTCTTGCTTTTTCTAGTGTGTAGTTTCCCTCCTTATGTTGGCATTTCCCATCAATTATCCTTTGTCAAGATGGATTTGTGGACAGATATTGTGCAAATTTGGTTTTATCATGGAATATCTTGGTTTTTTCATCTATGATAATTGAGAGTTTTTCTAGATATAGTAGCCTGGGCTTGCATTTGTATTCTCTTAGGGTCTGTATGAGATCTGCCCAGGATCTTCTAGCTTTCATCATCTCTGGTGAGAAGTCTGGTGTGATTCTGATAGGTCTGCCTTTATAAGTTACTTGTCCCTTTTCCCTTACTGCCTTTAATAATCTTTCTTTGTTTAGTGAATTTGGTGTTTTGATTATTATGTGCCTGGAGGATTTTCTGTCCTGGTCTAGTCTGTTTGGAGTTCTGAAGGCTTCTTGTATGTTCATGGGCATCTCTTTCTCTAGGTTAGGGAAGTTTTCCTCTACAATTTTGTTGAAGATATTTACTGGGCCGTTAAGATGTAAATCCTTGCTCTTGTGAATAAGATACCTCTAATCCCTAGGTTTGGTCTTTTTTTTTTTTCTTTGTCAGAGTAATTGTTTATTGCTATTTCATTCCCTTGTTTAAAGGTTGAAGAATATTTTAAATGTACACCACCACATTCTGTTTGTTACTAATGCATTAATGTTATTTGAAGATTGTCTTGTGTTTTCTTTTTTTTATTTGACATATTTTTTATTTACATTTCAAATGATTTCCCCTTTTCTGGCCCCCAATCCCCAAAAGTCCCATAAGCCCCCTTCCCTCCCACTATTCTCCCACCCACCCCTTCCCACTTCCCTGTTCTGGTTTTGCCCTATACTGCTACACTGAGTCTTTACAGAACAAGGGGCTACTCCTCCATACTTCTTGTACCTCATTTGATGCGTGGATTATGTTTTGGGTACTTCAGTTTTCTAGGATAATATCCACTTATTAGTGAGTGCATACCATGATTGATCTTTTGAGTCTGGGTTACCTCACTTAGTATGATGTTCTCTAGCTCTATCCATTTTCCTAAGAATTTCCTGAATTCATTGTTTCTAATGGCTGAATAGTGCTCCATTGTGTATATATACCACATTTTTTGAATCCATTCTTCTGTTGAGGGGTACCTGGGTTCTTTCCAGCTTCTGGCTATTATAAATAGGGCTGCTATGAACATAGTGGAGCATGTATCCTTATTACATGCTGGGGAATACTCTGGGTATATGCCCAGGAGTGGTATAGGAGGATCTTCCGGAAGTGAGGTGCCCAGTTTTCTGAGGAACCACCAGACTGATTTCCAGAGTGGTTGTACCAATTTGTAACCCCACCAGCAGTGGAGGACTGTTCCTCTTTCTTCACATCCTTGCCAACACCTGCTGTCTCCTGAATTTTTAATCTTAGCCATTCTGACTGGTGTAAGGTAAAATCTCAGGATTGTTTTGATTTGCATTTTCCTAATGACTAATGAAGTTGAGCATTTTTTAAGATGCTTCCTGTACCCCATTTTTAATAGGGTTATTTGGTTTTCTGGGGTCTAACTTCTTGAGTTTTTTGTATATATTGGATATTAGCCCTCTATCTGATGTAGGGTTGGTGAAGATCTTTTCCCAATTTGTTGGTTGCTGATTTGTCCTTTTGATGGTGTCCTTTACCTTACAGAAACTGTAATTTTATGAGGTCCTATTTGTTAATTCTTTATCTTAAAGCATACGCTATGGGTGATCTGTTCAGAAACTTTCCCCCCTGTACTGATATCCTCAAGGTTCTTCCCCAGTTTCTTTTCTATTAGCTTCAGATTGTCTGGCTTTATGTGGAGGTCCTTGATACATTTGGAATTGAGCTTAGTACAAGGAGACAAGGTTGGATCAATTCACATTCTTCTGCATGCTGACCTCCAGTTGAACCAGCACCATTTGTTGAAAAGGCTATCTGTTTCCATTGGATGTTTTCAGCCCCTTTGTCGAGGATCAAGTAGCCATAGGTGTATGGGTTCATTTCTGGATCTTCAATCATGTTCCATTGATCTGCCTGCCTATCACTGTACCAATACCATGCAGTTTTTAACACTATTGCTCTGTAGTATTGCTTGAGGTCAGGGATACTGATTCCCCCAGAATTTCTTTTGTTGTTGAGAATGTTGTTGTTGTTGTTGTTGTTGTTGTTTTAGCTCTCCTGGTTTTTTTGTTATTCCAGATGAATTTGAGAATTGCTCTTTCTAACTTTATGAAGAATTGAGTTTGGATTTTGATGGGTATTGCGTTGAATCTGTATATTGCTTTTGGAAAAATGGCCATTTTAACTCTATTAATCTTGCCGATCCATGAGCATGGGAGGGTTTTCCAGTTTTTGAGGTCTTCTTTCATTTCCTTCTTCAGAGTCTTGACGTTCTTCTCATACAGATCTTTCACATATTTTCAGCAAAATCATAGAAGAAACCTTTTGCAGCTTAAAAAAAGAGATGCATATAAACATGCAAAAAGCTTATGGAGTATGAATTATATTTGAGCAGAAAAGAAAATCCTCCTGCCACATAATAATAACCAAATCACATGCAAAAAAAAAATGAGACTCTTATGGAAAAAGAGGATGAAGAGTCGCAGCCTTTAGGGGATTGGTACCCAACAGGAAGACCAACAGAGTTAACTAAACTGCACCATTAGGGCTCTCAGAGACTGATTCTTCACACATATTGTAGCATATTTGCAACTTGGTTTTCATGTGGATCCTGAACAACTGGAATGGGAGCTATCCCACAAGTTTGTTTCTTCCCATAGGATATATTCTTCTAGCTGTGCTGGCCTTCTCTGGCCTCATTGGAGAAGGATGCTCTCAGTCTTGTAAAGACTTGTGCTGAGAGCAGGGAGGTATATTCAGTGAGATTCCCACCTGCTCAGAGGAGAAGGGAATGATGGGAGATAGGAGGAAGGATTTTTGATGGTGGTTACTGTGAGGGGGCAGTGAATGAGATATAAAGTTAATGAGTAATGTAAAAAAGAATACACAAGTCAAATTATATGGACTCTGCTGACTGTATGTATGTTTATGTATGTACAAATAATTACATATGTCCATACAATAACAATTAGAAAAAAAGGAGGCCATTAACTTGTGAGAGAATGGAGGGGATATATGGGAAAGTTTGTGAGAAGAGAAAAAACTAAATCAAATAATAGATAAGTATTACTCAGAACATAAAAACATTTAGAATATGTGGTAATTATTGGCAGCTTAAAATCAGTAAGATATATTTTGGTATAATGGAAATTATATATTAACATATTTAGAATGAGTCTTATTCAGATATATTAAAAGTAATATTTTATCCAGTTGGATACAGTAGATTTGTTTATTATGCTTCATACAGATTGCATTTCATTGAGTCCATTTGTAGAGCAAGGAAGGGCTAAATTAAATAGAGAGGAAGAAAATTTCATTATTCAAGTTAACTTTTGAATGTTGAGGTGATTTATCTTTCTAAAATCATGAAAAGATAATTCCACAATCACAGCCTTGAACAGTTGCTGTGATGATTACATATATTAAGCAGTAGAGTAGAGAAACAAACCATTTCCAATCAAGTGGAGTCCAGTCCAGTCCTACATTTCATGTAGGGTGTTTCTTTTCTCATTTCTCTTCTCTTCATCTGTACCTTTGCCCTTAATCTCATTTCAGTCTTTTAATATTTGAAGCCGACATTTACATAAATACAGCAAGTTGGAACTAGAAGTCATGGAGGAGGTTGCCAATAACTGAAGGGACAGACATGAACAGAATAGAATCCTGCCTAAAGATTATTTAATCTACTTGCACAAGAGCCATCCCATGTGGAACTGTGAGTGAACCACATGACCTGAGCCAGACCAGGAACAGCTGGTGCCTCTGCTGCTCAATGGAAAGTTTCTCACGAAAATGAGTTGTGAAAGCCAAACCTGAACATGTGAAACCATTTCTGCCAGCATGGCTGGAGATGGTGCAGAGGGAGGGCAGGAGCAGAGGTATCATACCAGGTAGAGGCCATGTGTAAACTTCATATCAAGAACCAGACTTAGTACTATGAAGATGAGCTTAATCTGGTCTGAGTTTATCCTGTTGTAGTTACACAGAAACTGTTTAACAACTATCTTTAAGATATCAGGGATTGATATTTTCTGCCTGCCTGGACAGAAAAGGATTACTAGGTACTGTACCACCCTGAGCTTTAGATTTCTGGTGGTGCAAACCGCCAGGGGTCTGCCTGCACTCAGGAGCTGAGCACATAGGCGGGTTTGTCTATCAGCCTGCCTGGCTCAGGGGCCCGTGTCCTGCCCAGGGAGCTGTGGAAGGGGAGAAGCCCTGGGACCATATTTGCTGCCTGCCTGGACAGAAAAGGATCACTAGGTACTGTACCACACTGAGCTTTAGATTTCTGGTGGTGCAAACCACCAGGGGTCTGCCTGCACTCAGGAACTGAGCACATAGGTGGGTTTTGTCTGCCAGCCCGCTGGGCTTGGAGCCCGTGTCCTACCCAGGGAGCTTGGAAGGAGAGAAGCCCCGCGGCCATCTTTGCTGCGTGCTGGGGACAGAAAAGGATCACTAGGTAATGTATCACCCTGAGCTTTAGATTTCTGGTGGTGCAAACTGCCAGGGGTCTGCCTGCACTCAGGAACTAAGCACATAGGTGGTTCATCTGCAAGCCAGTCCATCGCAGGACCTGTGTCCTATGTGAGAATCAACAAAGGGAGTGACCCCCACCACAACATCTTCGCTCCATAATAGAGCAGACAGAGAACACCTGGTTAACCTTGACAACCTAAGTATAACATTGCTTGAGGCAAGACAGAGAAGGGCTCCAAAGGTACAAAAGAGGAAGGGAGCATATCAGTAATCTCTGCCAGAAGAAACCCAGCCATCCAGTGGTGCAGAGATAACCTTAAAGATCCACAGTAGGTTGAAGCACCAGCCAGTGACAATAAGACCATCTAACACCTGGGAAAACCAGATGGATAAAGGCAAATGTAGGGACGATACTAACAGAAACCAGGGCATTATGGCAGCATCTGAACCCAATTCTCCAACATTAGCAAGTCCTGGATACCCCAACACACCAGAAAAACAGGATTTGGATTAAAAATCACTGGTCATGATGCTGGTACAGGAACACATGAAGGACATACTTAAAGAAATTCAGGAGAAAATGGATCTAAAATTAGAAGCCCTTACAAGGGAAACACAAAAATCATTGAAAGAAATTCAGGAGAATACAAAAGCCAATAAGGAGGAAATGCAAAAATCACTTAAAGAAATACAGGAGAACCTTGATCAACAGGCAGAAGTCATGAAAGAGGAAACACAAAAATCTCTTAAAGAATTAGAGGAAAACACAAACAAGCAAATGACAGAACTGAGCAAAAACTTCCAGGATCTAAAATCAGAAATAGAAACAACTAAGAAAGCACAAAGGGAGACAACTTTGGAGATAGAAAACCTTGGGAAGAAATCAGGGACCATAGACACAAATATCAACAACAGAATACAAGAGATAGAAGAAAGAATCTCAGATGCTGAAGATTCCATAGAAACCATGGACTCAACAGTTAAAGAAAATGCAAAATGCAAAAAGCTTGTAACCCAAAATATCCAGGAAATCCAGGACACAATGAGAAAGCCAAATCTAAGGATTATAGGCATTGATGAGAGTGAAGATTTACAACTTAAAGGGCCAGCAAATATCTTCAACAAAATTATGGAAGAAAACTTCCCTAACCTAAAGAGAGAGATGCCCATGAATATACAAGAAGCCTACAGTACTCCAAACAGACTGGACCAGAACAGAACTACCTCTCATCATATAATAATCAAAACCCCAAATGTACTAAACAAAGAAAGAATACTTAGGGCAGTAAGAGAAAAAGGGGAAGTAACATATAAAGGAAGACCTATCAGAATTACACCAGATTTCTCACCAGAGACCATGAAAGCTAGAAAATCCTGGGCAGAGCTCATGCAGACTCTAAGAGAACACAAATACCAGCCGAGCCTACTATACCCAGCGAAACTCTCAATTACTATAGATGGAGAAACCAAGCTATTCCATGCCAAAACAAAATTTACACAATATCTTTCTACAAACCCAGCCCTACAAAGGATAATAGGGGGGAAACACCATTAAAATGAGGGAAACTATACCCTGGAAAGAGCAGGATATTAAGCTTCTTTCATCAAACCCAAAGAAGATAACCACAGATGTATAAAATTAAAATCAAAAATGATAGGAAGCAATAACCACTACTCCTTGATATCTCTTAACATCAATGGACTCAATTCCCCCAATAAAAAGACATAGACTAACAGACTGGTTACGTAAACAGGACCCTACATTTTGCTACATACTGAGGTGGAAACACACCTCAGTGTCAAAGAAAAAACTACCTTAGAGTAAAAGGCTGGAAGATAATTCTACAAGCAAATGGTCCCAGGAAACAAGCCAGAGTTGCCATTCTAATTTCAAATAAAATTGACTTCCAACCTAATGTCATCAAAAGAGACATGGAAGGTCACTACTTGCTGGTCAAAGGAAAAATCCAACAAGAAGAACTCTCAATCCTGAACATATATGCCCCAAACACAAGGGCGCCCTCATTAATAAAAGAAACTTTACTAAAGCTCAAAGTACACATTGCACCCAACACAATAATTGTGGGAGACTTCAACACTCCATTCTAACCAATGGACCAATCAGGAAAACAGAAACTAAACAGGGACACAATGAAACTAATTGAAGCTTTGAACCAATTGGAGTTAAAAGATATATATATATATAACTTTTCATCCCAAAGCAAAAGAATATACCTTTTTCTCAGCACCTCATGGTACCTTCTCCAAAATAGATCATATAGTTGGTCACAAGACAGACCTCAACAAATATAAGAAGATTGAAATAATGCCATGCCTCCTATTAGATCACTCTGGAGTAAAAGTGGTCTTTAGTAACAGTAAAAACAACAGAAAGCCCATGTACACATGGAAACTGAACAATACTCTACTCAATGATACCTTGGTCAAGGGAGAAATAAAGAAAGAAATAAAAGATTTCTTAGAATTTAATGAAAATGAAGGCACAACATACACAAATCTATGGGACACAATGAAAGCAGTGCTAAGAGGAAAACTCATAGCTTTGAGTGCCTTCAAAAAGAAATTCGAGAGAGCTTACACTAGAAGATTAAGGGAACAACTGAAAACACTGGAACAAGAAGAACCTAATGCACCCAGGAGGAGAATAAGACAGGAAATCATCAAACTCAGGGCTGAAATCAATCAAGTAGAAACCAAGAGAACCATACAAAGAATCAACAACACCAAAAGCTGGTTCTTTGAAAAAATCAACAAGATAGATAAACACTTAGCCAGACTAACCAAAGGGCACAGAGAAAGTATCCAAATTAACAAAATTAGAAATGAAAATGGAGATATTACAACAGAAACCGAGGAAATTCAAAAAATCATCAGATCCTACTACAAAAACCTGTACTCAACACAACTGGAGAATCTGGAGGAAATGGACATTTTCTTAGACAGATACCAATTACCAAAATTAAACCAGGATCAGAATAGACCATCTGAACAGACCCATAACCCCTAAAGAAATAGAAGGGGTCATAGATAGGCTTCCGACCAAAAAGAGCACAGGACCAGATGGTTTCAGTGCAGAATTCTATCAGACCTTCAAAGAAGACTTAACACCAAAACTCTTCAAACTTTTCCACCAAATAGAAACAGAAGGAACACTACCCAACTCCTTCTTCGAAGCCACTATTACGCTGATACCAAAACCATACAAAGATCCAACTAAGAAAGATAATTTCAGGCCAATTTCCCTTATGAATATCGATGCAAAAATACTAAATAAAATTCTTGCCCACCAAATCCAAGAACACATCAAAACAATCATCCACCATGATCAAGCAGGCTTCATCCCAGGGATGCAGGGATGGTTCAATATAAGGAAATCCATAAATGCTATCCACTACATAAACAAACTCAAAGAAAAAAAACACATGATCTTTTCATTAGATGCTGAAAAAGCATTTGACAAAATTCAGCATCCTTTCATGCTAAAAGTCTTGGAAAGGACAGGAATTCAAGGCCCATATCTCAACATAGTAAAAGCAATATACAGCAAACCAGTAGCCAACATCAAACTAAATCAAACTAAAGAGAAACTTGAAACAATCCCACTAAAATCAGGGACTAGACAAGGCTGCCCCCTCTCTCCATATCTTTTCAATATAGTTCTTGAAGTCCTAGCTAGAGCAATTAGACAATATAAGGAAGTCAAAGGGATACAAATTGAAAAGAAGTCAAACTATCACTATTTGCAGATGATATGATCGTATACTTAAGTGACCCTAAAAACTCTACTAGAGAACTCCTACAGATAATAAACAACTTCAGCAAAGTGGCTGGCTACAAAATCAATGCAAGCAAATCAGTAGCCTTTATATATTCAAAGGATAAGCAGACTGAGAAAGAAATTATGGAAATGACCCCCTTCACAATAGCTACAAACAGCATAAAGTATCTTGGGGTGACTCTAACCAAACAAGTAAAAGACCTATATGACAAGAACTTCAGATCTCTGAAGAAGGAAATCGAAGAAGATCTCAGAAAATGGAAAAATCTTCCATGTTCGTGGTTTGACAGGATTAATATAGTTAAAATGGCCATCTTGCCAAAGGCAATCTATAGATTCAACGATATCCCCATACAAATCCCAACCCAGTTCTTCATAGAGCTAGAAAGAGCAATTCTCAAATTCATCTGGAATAACAAAAAACCCAGGATAGCTAAAACTATTCTCAACAGTAAAAGAACTTCAGGGGGATTCAGAATCCCAGACTTTAAACTCTACTACAGAGCAATAGTGATAAAAACTGCATGGTATTGGTACAATATCAGGCAAGCGGATCAATGGAATAGGATTGAAGACCCAGAAATGAACCAACACACCTATGGTTACCTAGTCTTCGACAAAGGAGCTGAAAGCATCCAGTGGAAAAATGATAGCCTTTTCAACAAATGATGCCGGTTCAATTGGAGGTCAGCATGCAGAAGAATGCGCATCGATCCATTCTTATCTCCTTGTACCAAGCTCAACTCCAAATGGATCAAGGACCTCCACATAAAACCTGAAACACTGAAAGTAATCGAAAAGAAACTGGGGAAGACCCTGGAGAACATGGGCACAGGGGAAAAGTTCCTGAATAGAACACCAATAGCTTATGCTCTAAGATCAAGAATTGACAAATGGGACCTCATAAAACTACAAAGTTTCTGTAAGGCAAAGGACCCCATCAAAAGGACAAAACGTCAACCAACAGACTGGGAAAGGATCTTCACCAACCCTAAATCTGACAGAGGGCTAATATCTAATATATACAAAGAACTCAAGAAAGTAGAACCCAGAGAAACAAATAGCCTCATTAAAAAGTGGGGTATGGAGCTAAACAAAGAATTTTCACATGAAGAACTTCAGAGAGCTGAGAAACACCTTAAGAAATGTTCAACATCATTAATCATTAGGGAAATGCAAATCAAAACAACCCTGAGATATCACCTCACACCAGTCAGAATGGCTAAGGACAAAAACTCAGGAGACACCAGGTGTTGGCAAGGATGTAGAGAAAGAGGAACACTCCTCCACTGCTGGTGGGTTGCAAGATGGTGCAACCACTTTGGAAATCAGTATGGCGGTTCCTCAGAAAACTGGGCATGTCACTTCCTGAGGACCCTGTTTTACCACTCCTGGGAATATATCCAGAGGATTCTTCAGCATGCAATAAGGACACATGCTCCACTATGTTCATAGCAGCCCTATTTGTAGTAGCCAGAAGCTGGAAAGAACCTAGGTGTCCTTCAACGAAGGAATGGATACAAAAAAATGTGGTATATTTACACAATGGAGTACTATTCAGCCATTAGAAACAATGAATTCATGAAATTCTTAGACAAATGGATGGAGCTGGAGAACATCATACTAAGTGAGGTAACCCAGTCTCAAAAGATCAATCATGGTATGCACTCACTGATAAATGGATATTAGCCTAGAATCTTTGAATACCCAGGACAAAATCCACAAATTAAATGATGTCCAAAAAGAATGGAGGAGTTCTGGAAAGACTCAGTGCAAGAGTATAGGGGAATTCCAGAACAGGGAAATGGGAAGGGGTGGATGGAAGAACAGGGGGACGGAAGAGGGCTTATGGGACTTGCGGGGAGTGGGGACCCAGAAAAGGGGAAATCATTCGAAATGTAAATAAAAATATATCAATAAAAAAAGATACCGGGAATTGTGTAACTTTTTAGATGAGTAGTGACCTGAGGGTTCCTGTGGAAATGAGAAGATATTTTTTTAAAGCATGCTGTTTTCTATTAGCTTCAGAGTGTCTGGCTTTATGTGGAGGTCCTTGATACATTTGGAGTTGAGCTTAGTACAAGGAGACAAAATTGGATCAATTCACATTCTTCTGCATGCTGACATCCAGTTGAACCAGCACCATTTGTTGAAAAGGCTATCTTTTTTCCATTGGATGTTTTCAGCTCCTTTCTTGAGGATCAAGTGGCCATATGTATGTGGGTTCATTTCTGGATCTTCAATCCTGTTCCATTGATCCGGCTGCCTGTCACTGTACCAATACTATGCAGTTTTTAACACTATTGCTCAGTAGTATTGCTTGAGGTCAGGGATACTGATTCCCCCAGAATTTCTTTTGTTGATGAGAATAGTTTTAGCTATACTGGGTTTTTGTTATTCCAGATGAATTTGAGAATTGCTCTTTCTAACTCTGTGAAGAATTGTGTTGGGATTTTGATGGGTATTGCATTGAATCTGTATATTGCTTTTGGCAAAATGGCCATTTTAACTATATTAATCCTGCTGATCCATGAGCAAGGGAGGTTTTTCCATTTTTTGAGCTCTTCTTCCATTTCCTTCTTCATAGTCTTGAAGTTCTTGTCATACAGATCTTTCACATGTTTGGTAAGAGTCACCCCAAGGTACTTTATACTGTTTGTGGCTATTGTGAAGGGTGACATTTCCCTAACTTCTTTCTCAGCCTGCTTATCCTTTGAGTATAGGAAGGCAACTGATTTGCTTGAGTTAATTTTATAACCTGCCACTTTGCTGAAGTTGTTTATCAGCTGTAGGAGTTCTCTAGTGGAGTTTTTTGAGTCACTTAGGCAGATTATCAGACCCTTGAGGACATCGGTACAGGGGGAAAATTTCTGAACAGATCACCAATAGCATATGCTCTAAGATCAAGAATTGACAAATGGGACATCATAAAATTACAAAGTGTCTGTAAGGCAAAGGGCACCATCAAAAGGACAAATCTGCAACCAACAAATTGGGAAAAGATCTTCACCAACCCTACATCAGATAGAGGGCTAATATCCAATATATATATGAAGAACTCAAGAAGTTAGACTCCAGAAAACCAAATAAAACTCTATTACAAAATGTAGTACAGAGTTAAACAAAGTATTTTCTCCTGAAGAACTTCGGATTGAGGAGAAGCATCTTAAAAAATGCTCAACTTCATTAGTCATTAGGGAAATGCAAATCAAAACAACCCTGAGATTTCACCTTACACCAGGCAGAATGGCTAAGATTAAAAATTCAGGAGACATCAGGTGTTGGCGAGGAGGTGGAGAAAGAGGAACACTCCTCCACTGCTGGTGGGGTTGCAAATTGGTACAACCACTCTGGAAATCAGTCTGGTGTTTCCTCAGAAAACTGGACACCTCACTTCCAGAAGATCCTGCTATACCACTCCTGGGCATATACCCAGAGAATTCCCCAGCATGTAATAAAGTTACATGTTCCACTCTGTTCATAGCAGCCCTATTTATAATTGCCAGAAGCTGGAAAGAACCCAGGTATCACTCAACAGAAGAGTGGATGCAAAAAAAAGTGGTATATTATCACAATGGAGTACTATTCAGCCAATAAAGTCATGAAATTCTTAGGCAAATGGATAGAGCTGGAGAACATCATACTAAGTGAGGTAACCCAGACTCAAAAGATGAATCATGGTATGCACTCACTAATAAGCGGATATTAGCCTGGAAAACTGGAATACCCAAAACATAATCCACACATCAAATGAGGTTCAAGAAGAATGGAGGAGTGACCCCTTTTTCTAGAAAGACTCAGTGAAGCAGTATAGGGCAAAACCAGAACAGGGAAGTGGGAAGGGTTGGGTGGGAAAACAGGGGGATGGAACAGGGCAGATGGGACTTTTCGGGGAGTGGGGGTCTAGAAAAGGGGAAATCATTTGAAATGTAAATTAAAAATTTATCAAGTAAAAAAAGTATTGAAAAAAAAGGAGGAGGTAGTTTGCTTGTGGCATGTTCAGTAGAATACTATACATAATAAAAGGAGAATTGTACTGTTGATTGTCTGACAAGTAATGTTACTTACAAAACTCTGAATACAAAGACATATGAGGGTAAATGTGTTATAGACCAGTCTCCATCTAGATTTAAGCACCTCTCCAAAACCCCTCCATCTCTTGTACTGTGCTAAGGATAGTCCCCCGTCTCCATCTTCATGAAGGCAAAGTTTCTCCAACTAAAATTATCTCCGTTTTTCTCTCCTGGGTATTCTTCCTTTGTTATTACCCAGCCTTTGGCATACAAAATCTTTTATTTTTCTATCTGAACTCTTCCAGCTGCCTCTGAATATGTTTTTTTATACCATAATGATATTCTTACCTGTAATAAATAAACTCAAAGAAAAAACAAAAAAAGCATGCTGTTTTTATATATTAACATTTTGTTTAGAATTTTATTTATTAGTACAATATTGTCATCATTCTACTGTACCCTCCTTCTCCCATGTAACTTATCCTGTGATCCTTCCATTACATCTCAATTTAAAAGTAGATAGATAGATAGATAGATGCATAGATAGAAAAATAAAACAGTAAATACATATTATATATAATTTCCTATATGTATGTGAGATATATATGAGTTTTATAACAGGAAAGATGATAGATAGATAGATAGATAGATAGATAGATAGATAGATAGATAGATAGATAGATAGACAGATAGAACAGAAAACTATATGCCCATTTAGTATTACCTTATATCTAATTATCATATAGGATGATGTCTTTCACCTGCAGGTAGGTATATACAGAATGAGAAAATATAAAATGATGGGGCTTGATAAAGATGAATATTTCTCCTGGAGACATAAGTCCAACATAATTAATTTACTATGCCCTATCAAAACCACTGACCCAAGAGATGTCTGGACAATGCTAAAATGAGAGCTAATATTTGTAATTATCCTAAAAGAGGGCATCAGATCTTGGAAGATGCTCCAGGAACTATTTACTTATTAGGTTCAGACATAACTACTAAAAAACTTTTAGCTCTTATTTTATCATGGGTTTTCTCACAAAGCTACTATTAATACCAGAATCACTGTGTTCTGTACAAGGGCTGGTTGCTTCATTCTCTCTGATTTTTATCTTTATAAAACATCAGGGGATGTTACTCTAAAATGAACATAGTTTATATATAATATCTAATATGTAGGATGAACTATAGTTTCTTGGGTATAAGTAGTGACACGGATGTTGAACAGAACAATGGCTAAAACAAGTAAAAATGCTCTTAATTGAGGTGTCTTCTGGGCTTAGACTGATGCCAAATATAACAGACTGCCAATTACTAGAATATTTAAGAGATTCTCACCAGACAGTCACATTCATTAGGTTATTAAGCATACTTCTAAAGCCTCTTGCATCTGGCACAGCAAACTGACAGGATGCAAACTCATCTGAAAATTGATCTAACATGTAATTGGAGTCTTGCATTAAATCATCTTATGTGATAACATACTGACATAATGTTTCTAAATTTCTTCTATTCACTCTTAGATATAGTGATGATTTAATGCACATTTGAAATATGAAATAAGGGACTTGATATTATCCACTGCCCTATTAATATTATACAGGTTTCTCTAAAGTGATACATAAGGTGTTTTTAAAAAACCAAAGATCACAAGGATAAAACCTCCTTAATATAAAGCCATGAGGGAATAAGCACAGATAAGCATCTGTTTGCTTAATCCTCATTCTTCTCATAGACATGGAGGATTTCAGATGCTTCAGAAATAGATGGTGAATTACAGGTGAAGGAACAGCTGCCATAAAAATGGGGAGGCGAACTTTCACACTTATAGGAAAGAAGCTGATGTAAATCTTTTGATTATTCAAATTGTCCAGTAGACTTTTGCATTAATAAATTGTGCTCGCCTTTGCACTTTTGTTTTCCAAAGAGAAATAGGCAAGCTACAAACTATAAATTTCTAATCTATATTTGGCAAGATTTCTAAGTCCTGAAAAGAATATGGAAGCTCAAAGATTCCAGCCAAACAGACTTACATGAAGGCCCACATTAGCTTTTAGATCTAGCTTCTGAAAAGTAGAACATTTGAAGCTATAAGTATATATCTCTATATTTCTCGTGAATATCATTATCTGTTATCATTACCTATGAATAAAACTCACCAGTATAAGAAGGCAAAAGGAAGAGTCTGTAAATGGATTTGTTGTAGGCATCAACACAGGAACTGATATCAAATGTAGGTATTGAGTAGTTCAATGATTGCAGGTTGTATGTAGGATAAAAGAGGGCACTAGGTTATGAGATTATCTGTGTGCACATTCCTGGTCAATATTATCATTGCTGTGTCATTCATACTTCCTCATGGTCATTAAAAAACCCAAAGGTATTGCTAATTTTGACCTACAAACTTAAATCAAAAGAGCTTTGCTAATTCCATCAGTTATCCAGCATTAAAATTATTCTTCACCACATTAGCACTTTATGATTCATGAAATTTAAACATGAGCAACACAACTACATCTCTCTCACTACTCAGCCCTCTTCAACTCTTCCTGTGTGCCTTTTCTCTTATTTAACTACTATTAAATATTTCTTATTTACTGTTACTACAATTGTTAAAATTCATACATAACCACATACATACATACATGCATACATACATACATGCATGCATACTTACTTACATAACTCATTGACTCTATTCAGCTTTGCTCTGATGGCCACTGAACTTTAAGAAAGCTATTATATTATAAATACATTAATTGGGGTTGAGTTCTGCATAGAACGTTATTCTCTACATTTGTTTATTATGAACTTTCATTATATTTTCCATCAATTACAAAAAGAGCAACATTTTTGAGAGAGGTAAGCACTAAACATATCTGTTGAAATAAGAATAAATAATTAAAATGCAGGGAGAAATTCCACTAATTTGGCGGAAATCAAGAGTTTCTTTAGGGCTCATACATTCTCCAGACATGTGAAATTGGCGAGGTTTACTTTACCAGACAGGAAATCCCTCCTATTGAATGGGCTTTAATTTCAATAAATCAGATGTTGGTTACACACAGATAAAAAAAAAAAGTCACTATTTTATCATAGGGTATATCTCACTTACTAGCCATTGCTGTGGTAATAGACATTACAGGAATTCCTTCCTATTGAATGGATTTTAATTGCAGTAAATCAAATGTTGGTTACACACAGATAAAAAATGTCACCTTTTTATCATTGGGTATATCTCACTTATTAGGCATTACTGTGGTCTTAGACATTACATGTGGTTAGGACTACACCTTGGTCTTTATACTGGCAGCTTGCCAAGTACTTTCTGATATTATTAGGGCCAGGCCTCAGGAAGGAAGCTTCAAGGTCAGTTCTAACTCACTTTCTTGAAACCTGCTATTTGAAGTTTGTGGTAACTTTAGCTGTAGTCTTGGCTTAAATCTCTGGAAGATAATATTTTACCTTACACTGGTCAGAATAGTTAAGATCAAAAAAACCTTTGGCACAGAGATTTGTGAAGATGCAGGAAAATGAGAAGAATCATTTGTTGTTAGGAGAAGACAAATTGGTGTAGATCCTCTGCAAATAACTATGGTAAACGTCAAAAATTTAAAAATAGAGCTACTATATGATACACCTACATCAAGCTTTGGGATATTCCCAAAGGACTTGACATCATACATCACAGATACATAACAGACCACATTTATTGAAGTTCAATTCACATTAGCTATGATATGGAAACAATCTAAGTTTCCCTAAATAATGAATAGATAATGAAAATGTAGTTTATGTATGCAATAGAATTCCAAACAAATGTCAAGAAAAACTAAAATGTAAAATTTGGAGGCAAATGAACATAACAGAAATATATCATATTAAGTGGGAGTATTTAAGACCCAGAAAAGACACAACCTGTATGTTCTCTCTTATTTGCCATTCTTAATACCAAGTCTTGAGTATATAACTTAAAGTAGCTAGTAACCAAAGCAGTCAAACAAATAGAATGGGATCCTGAGAGAGGGAAGTGAAGGAGATCTGGAGGGACAGGACAGTCATAAATAGTTGCTGAAATGTAGAGGGATTGAAGAAATGGAGGAGGACTTGAACTTGGGAGAGGGGAGGGAAGCAGTAACAGGAAAAGAAGAAGGGGGAATACATGATTGTAAGAATTTTTGAAAAACCATAAAGAATATTCATTTATAAGCATGTTTACAATTGATATACCACATATCTCTACATTCTTTAGTGGAGTAAAGAACATGAAGGAATGTTGCTTCCTCAAGAGCTTTGCATTGTCTAAAAGAGACAGACCTATTTCCTGTTCTCTTCAGATCTTATTTAGTGAATTTTCAGTTCATCTGAAGTAGAGATTTTTATTTAATAATTAGACAAATATTAAGGCTAAGAAAATAATCTCAACCTATAACTGAAGTGATTGGTGCAGCAGTTATGAGCAATATCTGTTCTACCAGAGGACCCAGGTTTGAGTCTCAGCACTCATATGGCATCTCACTACCTTTGTAATTCCAGTCCTAAGGTATCTGGGAGGTCTTAGGCACATACATGATCTGCAGACATATATGTGTGAAAAATATCCATATTCAAAACAAATAGTTTACTGGAAATGGAGTCATAAGAAGCTGTTGCTAGCTGTATGGTTTCTGAGACTCAACAATCTTACAGGAGCAGCTCTTAGTCACTGAATGATTTCTTCTGACCCTGAATTTTCAGTTTCAAATACAAGTTGTCTAAGCATAAGAGAATTTCATCTTTAGCTTTTTTGTTATGTGTTGTTTTACAATAATTCTATTTTATAATTATCTATATATGAGAGTAACTAACAATAAAATAAATGCAGATATACATTTATCTTCTTGTTTTATATATTTTAATTTTATATATATGTCAATGATCTTTTGATGAGTACCCATGGTGTTTCCAAAACTAAGCTAATATAAATAGTTTCACATTGAACATGGATTTGGTTTTTAAGTATAAATTTAGCTGTCAAATATAAGCAAGTTTGACAAGAAAATCTGGCATGAGTTATAGGAGCAGAAGGAATATGATCAAAATATATAAAATTTCTAAATAAAATACAATCAGTAAATGTTTAAAGAAGCATAACAAGAAAAATTCTAATTTTAGTGTATTTAATGAATGATATTGTCTCAGATTTTGTGCTAGCATACTGTATTTCTTAAGATTGCTAAATTTTACATTTATCAATTTTATTATATTCTGTGTTCATATATGCATGTGTATGTATGTGCACGTATGCACATGAATGCATGTATATGCTTACCTGTGTGTATGTGTGTGTTTGTGTGTGTGTGTGTGATTGTACGTGACACATCTGCAGATATAAGAGAATGACTTATAAAAGTCATCTCTTCTACTTTGTGGGTTGAGAGTATCAACTTCAGTTTTAAGTGTGGCCCTAATACTGCTTCCTAAATGTTGAAGTTTGCTAGCTCCCAAGAATTTTCATTTTACATTGAATATAACAAATTCTGGCGCAAACTATCCCTGTGGGAGATCATGGAGTTTTTGTAATGTGACTATCAATAATTCCATCTGCTTATACATCAAACTGAAAGGTGGTATCCTGTTTTGATTCAAATAGTCATCACATGATCTCATCTTCAGCCTGGAAACATCATTTCTTCTGATGGATCTTCCATTACATCTCAAAAACTGGAAGGCAAGCCAGAAAGGGGGAAAAAAGCACCTGGTCTTTCTGCATTAATTTCTCCCTCATTTGTTCTTTGTAGAGAGTTTAATTATGAGTTGAGCATGCTATTCTTTTACTCCTAAACTCTTTTCATGGTCTTCTCTTATAAGAGAAACAGAATAAATATAGACTCATCTTATACACTGATTTTATGACAGACTATTTATCTTTAACTATCTTCCACAAGGTAATTCTATCTACCTAAATACTAATCTTCTTTTCCTGGAAATATAATTGTCAGAAGGTCTCATCAAAGAAAATTTTGTGTACAAGCAACATTTTAGTGTACTGTCACTTGAAGGATAGATGCAGAATCTACTAAATACTAATTATTATGCACTGTGCTCAAAATTAATTAAATTGCATTGAAACAGAAAGTTCCATTACATAAATGGAAATATTAAATCTCATATTTATCACAGGAAGGACTTTTAGTTACTTAATCAGAAAATGATGATACATGTGCAGTGTGTAACTAAAATGGTAAAAATAGAAATAAAAAAGAGAAAAATAGAAAATCCACAAGAAAATGGAAAATTTCTAAATTAGAAAATCCACAAAAAATATTTTCTAAAATAAACCTTCTTTCCTTTTGTAAGAACACTCAAAATGTAGTCTACTCTTTAAGAAATTTTATGGTACACACATAATGTTCACTAAATATCTTCAGCTTATTCATCTAGCATAACTGAAATTTTATACTTATAGAGCAACTTAGTTTTACTATACACAAACTCTTTGAAACCTGTTGCATTCTCTTCTCCTATAAGCATCACTATAATATATATGTATATATACACACACATATATATATTCTCATATACACATGCACATACACATGTGCATACATGAACATGCACATACTATATACATATGTAAATATTCATGAAGTCAAACAATATTTCTCTTTCCCTGGATTTTATTCTGAGATACTCATCCCAATTACCTGAAATTTGGCACCATAAATCAGGGATCACATAATATATATCACAGTGTAATTGCAATTTGTTACAAGATAACTGAGGTTATGTAGTCCTTGTATAAGCAAAAACCAGACATTCCATAATTTGGAGTAGAGTATGGATCCATGAAAACAATGATTTCATCGATGTAGAAATGTACCATACTTATCTCAAGCTACTATTTCACTGTTACACATACCCCCTATAACATGACTACTCATAAAATCAAAGCCTATTCTAAATTATTTTGTCTATTACGTACAGGGAAATACTCAAGAAAACTAGAACAATATCTTATGGGATATCAAACAGCTTTGACTCAAGAAAGGTTATTTTATTTTGAACTGAATCTATAAATCTTGCTTACTTTGTTTTGTGCAATGACATTTATATTTCTCCATCTTGCTTTGGATTGCATGAATTCTTTCTTGTACAGATTGCTAATACTGTACTGTGGTTATGCAATATTTCAACTAGCCATTATTCCACCACTAATATTTGTATAGTTTCTATATATTATTTAATTGGAAAATGCTATAATAGGCATAAAAATAGAGATATATTTTTAGATCCTAATTTGAATGTGATAGTCCTTCTGTTTTTGTGTTTTTAGGAATATCTTCATATGCATTTATAACTGATGTTGTAATATTTTATCCAAAAATATGTAAAGGTTCTGATTTTTTGCAACCATACCAAAAAAACCTGCCATTACAAAATAATCATCTGAGTTGATTTGAGGTTACTTCTTATTATATTATAGATATGATGTCCTCTTATAATTAATGCAATTGAAACATATTTTCAAATATTCATTGGTCATTTATTTGTATTCATAAGAAATCATATTATAAACAACAAACATTACATAGCAACTTTTGTAGTATAGGTCATCAAAACAAATTTATTCTGAATACAACACATGAGAATATACATAGAAGAAATAAAAATCAGTGGAATGCAAAAAAGTGAGCAGTATTTATATTTGATAAGAGGTTACACTCCAAAAATACACAAATATTTTTATTACTCAGTAACAGAGAAACAATGTGGATGAAAGGGAGCAAAGTTCTTGAATAATACTTTTGCATCTTTGCTTGAAAACTAAAATAGTAATTTCAAAGCATTCTTAAATATTTATGTAAATGTAAAATGCATGGATGTATATGAAAATATTTTGCTTTTTTAAAATATTTTTAGTATAGTTAGAAGAATTCATAAAATTAGTCAGATAAAATCATCTGCAGGATTCTAGGTGTCCAGTGCCCTTACTTTTATCATTTGTCTATACACTCACATAAAGAATTTGGAATATTCTCTGGTATCAATCTATGCCAGCACGCATGCTGCATTACCACGGCTTGGATTCTGCACTAATATTCCAGTGCAAGAGAATAAGGAACATATAATTTTTACTACTGAGTAAAAATTACTCAGTAATTATATTTTATTATTATAGTACAGTGTCCAACATTTGAGGGTTTAGAGTAGGCCAAATTATTTTAAATCCAGAGCAAATTTGTAGTGTTACATTCTTAAAGCCTTTTAATAATTAACTGAATATATATTCTATATTGGGTGAATAATAGATGTATTTCTAAGCTATCTAAAAGGTATTGTTGAAAATGGATGGCCCTACTCTTATCTCTCCTAAGTTGACTTGCCCTCCATCATATCAGTCTACCAAGCAGCGTTGTCCATATAGAGGAATAATGCAATCCTAATGAACCTGAAATCCTTAACTGAATGTCTTCATAAAGAGGAATAACATGTTATCATCTGAGTTCTATCAGATATTGGCATCAATCAAACCATAAGCTGGAAGCTTCAAGAAACATACCTAAGATTTTGAGATTGTCCAAGCGCTATTGTCTGGAAGAATTCTGCCTAAATAGCTCTTTTGCTTGGCAGCAGCTGACTAGTACAAAACACAAACTCATTGGATTAAACCTGAGTCTAAGGCTGTGCAATGACATAGTCATCACTTACTACAATTATCATGCTTATCTTGCTAGAAAGAATAATCTACTAAAAATACTCTGAATTGAAAATCCTGAGGAATTACTCTGGAGATATCACTTTCCATTAGTATCAATATCTAGTGAGGATATAGTATTTGAAAAATAATCAGTACCAATTGACAGGCTATACAACTTCTCTGATTATACAACCATATCATAAAGATACAATAAAGGAAATGGGAAAAGAGATGATAGGAAATGGTAAATAGAGGATAATTTCACTATATTTTCTAATTTTTATTGTGCTTTGCATTTTAGCATCTGGCAGACTTATCTGACTATGTAGTTGCACATCTAATTTTCCTTTTTAAAAGCTTATTCTTTCTCATACATTACATCCCAAAAGTTTTCCTTCATTCTCTTCCCTAAGTTCCTCCAAACCCCCATTTCTCCCAGATCCAGCTTAATTCTATATCCCCTTGGAAATTAGCAGAATTCTCAGAGGGTATCAAACAAATATGGATTAACAAGGTACAATAAGACCAGGCACATATTCTCACATCATGGCTGAACAAGGAAACTCAGTATGATGCAATGTTCCTGATGACAGCAAGTGTCAGAGATAGCCCCTGCACCCACTGTTAGGAATCCAAAAATAGCACTAAGCTACATAACCATAACAAGTGTGCAGAGGGCCTAGGTCAGACCCATACAGGCTCCCTGACCTCTGTGACCCAATGGAGTCCCTGTATGTTGTTTCTGTTGACCATTTTCTTGTGGTATTATTGTCCTTTATGTCTCTTCTAATCTTTTCTCTTCCTCCTCTTCAGCACTCCCTTAGAACTGACTAATATTTGGCCATGGGACTCTGCATCTGCTCCCATCATTTGCTGTATGAAGTGTCTCTGATGAAGTGTCCAATTGGGGACCCTATGCTCAGTTCAATGGCTGGCTGAGAATGTCCTCCTCTGTATTTGTCATATATTAGGAGAGCCTCCCAGGTGATAGCTATATCCGGTTCTGGTCAGCCAGCACTTGTGGACATTCATAACCGTGTATGGGTTTTGTAACTATTTATAGGATGCATCCTTGGGTGGGGTAGTCTCTGGATGGTCTTTCCGTCAGTCTATGCTCCACACTTTGTCTATGTATCTCCTCCCATAGGTATTTTGATGCCCCTTCTAAGAAGGACCAAGGTATCCACACTTTGGTCATCCTTCTTCTTGAGCCTCATATGGTGGGTGAATTGTATCTTGGGTATTCCAAGCTTCTGGGCTAATATCCACTTATTAGTAGTACTTATCATGTGTATTCTTTGCGGTTGGGTTACCACACGCAGGATGTTGTTTTCTAGTTCCATTCATCTGCCTAAGTATTTCATGAAGTAATTGTTTTTAATAGCTGAGTAGTACTCCATTGTGTGAAGGTACCACATTTTCTGTATCCATTCCACTTTTGAGGTACATACGGGTTCTTTCAAGCTTGTGGCTATTATAAATAAGGCTTTTATGAAGATAGAGGAGCATGTGTCCTTACATGCTGAGCATCTTCTGGGTATATGCCCAGGAGTGGTAAACCTGGGTCCTCAGGTAGTACTATGTATAATTTTCTGAGAAGCCACCAAACTGATTTTTCTAGAGTGGTTTTACCAGCTTGCAATCCCACCAGCAATGAAGGAGAGTTCCTCTTTCTCCACATCCTTGCCAGAATCTGCTGTTACCTGAGTTTTTGATCTTAGCCATTCTGACTGGTGGAATTTCAGGGTTGTTTTGATTTGCATTTTCCAGATGATTAAGGATGTTGAACATTTATTTAGGTGCTTCTCAGCCACTCAGTATTCCTCAGTTGAGAATCCTTTGTTTAACTCTGTACACCATTTTTAATAGGGTTATTTGCTTGTCTGGAATCTAATTTCTTAGATAGAGAAAGGACCAAAGGAGCTGAAAGAGTTTGAAGTCCCATAGGAGGAAAAACAATATAAACCAACAACTCTCCCCAAATCTACTGGGGACTAAACGACCAAAGGGTACATATGGAGGATCCCATGGCTCCATTTGCACTTGTAGCAGAGGATGGCCTTGTTGAACATCCATGTGTGGTGAGAACTTTGGCCCTGTGAAGGATTGATGCTCTGTGTAGGGGATTTTCAGAGGGAAGACAAGGAATGAGGATATTTGAAATGTAAATAAAGAAAATACCTAATAAAAAAAATTCTCCCAAAATTAATCCAAGAACACATGAAAATGATCATCCACCCTGATCAAGTTGGCTTCATTCCAGAGATGCAGGGATGGTTCTCTATTGCTTTTATTTCCATTTTCTGGTCTTGAACAGTTTCATTTGTTTCCTCCAAGTGTCTGTTTTATTTTTTTCTCTTTCTTTTTCTTTCTGGACATTTTTAAAGAAGTTTGGTGATTTTTCCCCTAATTTTTTTGGTTCTTTCCTAGATTTCTTTAAGGAATTTATTCATTTTTTAATGACTTCGATCATCTTCATAAAGTTAATTTTTAAGACTTTTTTGTGCTTCAGCTAGGTTAGATAATTAACAACTTATTGTAGTGTGATAACGTAGTGTAGTGTAGTGTTTTCTTGGTGGCATGTTGCCCCGGCTATTGTCGACTATGTGCTGACATCTTAGCATTTGAAATTGGAGTAAAAGGTCTAGGTTCCAATTTCCAGGTTTGTCTTCTTCAGATGTTTATTTTCTTTCCTGGGTTTGCTTGTTTGTTTGTTTTCTTTCTGTTGTTCTATCTATAATGGCCTGAGGTTGAATAGAGGGTCTCTCCCTGAGCAATGGGCTAGATCTCCAGTGACCTTTATGCCTTTTGGCCCTGCAGGTTATTTCTACCAGGGTGGGAGCCGAAGTTACATCAATACGTATGCCCTCTAATCTGGCTGGTATTCCTCTGGGGTTCAAGACACTGGTCTGGTTTATAAAGAGGTAGGAGGCTTTTTGCCTATTTATTCAGGGATCTGGTTTGTCCTCTAGTGGAATTAGAGGCTTCTGTCATAGGTATGAGTCATGACATGGTGATAGGAGGGACATAACAGCTGGGGTTATGCTTAGTAGATGGTGTACAGGCAGGGCTGGGCTTGAAGGTGAGAATAGGTTGACTTACCTGGAATTCAGGGAGGTGACCTGGCCTCTCATGGGGTAGAAAGATTCACTTGAGGTGTAAGAACGATATGGTCATAGTGGCACAGCTTATCTGACTTAATACCTTCAGTAAATCACTCCTCTCTTGTGGCAACATTCATTTTGAATGTAGTCTGAACTTTATCTTATTATAAGCAGAACATAGTCACTCAACATATGATTTGCATTCTCAGCCACCTACAGATTCCTCAAACTGCTGGATCCAGATATCTGTTCTCCTTATCTTTTGCCTACTTGTCACTTATACCAGAGATATTAGATGTTGCTTATTTGATTTCATCATTGACCTCTATATTACTGTTAAGTTATGGCACCAATGATAACTGTCAGGCATAGTACTCTCTGTGTTCTTGCCTGGATGATGTGGATTCACCATTGAGAGTTTTCTTTAGAAAACTTTTTTTTATGTTTAGAAAGTTTCTGCCCTTTGCAAGTATATTGTCCTCTATTCTCTGGGATATATACACAATAAACACCACCACCACCCATGTTTCTGCATAGCTGAATGCTAACATAAAACGAATTAAGCAGATGGTTAAATGATACAAAATTTCAGATAGTTGACATTTTGTCTTTTATAATATATGTAGGTCCCAAGTCCTGGAGTCTGCACATAGCCCCTGGGACTTTCTCCTGAGTCAATTCTAATTGGTGAATAAAGATAGCAACAGCCAATAGTTGGCCAGAAGAGACATAGGTAGGTTTAAGGATTGGACAGCTTGGGAGAAGAAAGAAGGAGCCCTCTTGGAAGAGGAAGAATAGGCAGGAGAGAGAGAGAGATTCCATGGGGGTAGAAATAAAGAAAATGTTGCTCTGTGGGCTGGCCAGTTGGAGCTGAGAGCAGTGGGAATAAAACATAGTAAATGGTAAACAATAATTAGGTGTTATTGATAGGATAAGAGATTCTAAGAGCATGGAGGGTCAGCAGCTGCATAGCAATTGTACTGCCTACTAAATGTTTAAAAATATAAGGCTGTATATAGTTTTCACACGGGAACATAAATGGTCAAAGAAATGGAAGAAATCCTATGTTGGAATTCTTTATTTACTCCATCAGATGTGTATTTTTGTATGATTCTTTGATTTTTGTTCAATTCTTTGAAACTGCACAGTGTAAGGTATGCAGTTAACAATAGAGTAGAAAGCACTGCAAAGATACCAAAGTGAAATAAAAGATGTCTTTGATTAAAAACACATTATTTTAAATTAAAAGGTCTTTCATTTCATTTTTCTTTGTATTGGAGATTAGGTTATTGAATTTGGATTTTATGTATGTTTTAAAGAAAGAACTCAAGTTAGATGGACAAGGACAGGAGAGAATCTGAATGACTTGAGGTAGGAAAAGAATAAGATCAAAATATATTTAAAGTTAAATTATTTTATTTTATTTTCTATATTCTATGTTTACATTGCAAATGATTTTCCCTTTCCCAGTTCCCCCCTCCCCATATGTTCCCTAAGCCCTCTTCCCTTCACCCATTCTCCTATCAACCCCCTCCTACTTCTCTGTCCTGATGCTCCCCTACAATGCTGGAACAAGCTATTTCAGGATCCGGGACCTCTCCTTCCTTCTTCTTGGGAGTTATTTGATATGTGAATTGTCTTGGGTATTCAGAGCTTCTGAGTTAATATCCACTTATCAGTGACTGAATTCCATGAGTGTTCTTTTGTGACTGGGTTACCTCACTTAGGATGATATTTACCAGATCCAACCATTTGCCTAAGAATTCCATGAATCCATTGCTTTTAATTGCTGAGCAGCATTTCATTGTGTAAATGTACCACATTTTCTTTATCCATTCCTCCACTGAGGGATATCCGGGTTCTTTCCAGCTTCTGACTATTATAAATAAGGCTGCTATGAACATAGTGGAGAATGTGGCCTTATTGCATGCTGGGGAATCCTCTGGGTATATGCCGAGGAGTGGTATATCAGGGTCCTCCAAAAATGTTATGCTCAGTTTTCTGAGGATCAGTCAGACTGATTTCCAGAGTGGTTGTACCAACTTGCATTCCCACCAGCAGTGGAAGAGTGTTCCTCTTTCTCTACATCCTCACCAACACCTACTGTCTCCTGAGTTTTTAATCGTTGACATTCTAACTGGTGTAAAAAGAAATCTCACTGTTGTTTTGATTTGCATTTCCCCAATGACTAGTGATGTTGAACATTTCTTAAGGTGCTTCTCAGCCATTCAAAGTTCTTCATGTAAAAATTCTTTGTTTAGCTCTGTACCCCATTTTTAATAGGGTTATTTGGCTCTCTGAGGTTTAGCTTTTTTAGTTCTTTGTATATATTAGATATTAGCCCTCTGTCAGATGTAGGGTTGGCGAAGATCCTTTCCTAATTTGTTGGTTGCCGTTTTGTCCTTTTGACAGTGTCCTTTGCCTTACAGAAATGTTGTAATTTTATGAGGGCCCATTTGTCAATTCTTGATCTTAGAGCATAAGCTATTGGTGATCTATTCAGAAACTTTTCCCCTGTGCCCATGTCCTCAAGGGTCTTCCCACTTTCTTTTCTATTATTTTCAGTCTGGTTTTATTTGGAGGGCCATGATCCACTTGGAGTTGAGCTTGGTACAAGGAGATAAGAATGGATCAATTTGCATTCTTCTGCAACCTGACCTCCAGTTGAGCCAGCACCATTTGTTGAAAAGGCTATCTTTTTCCACTGGGTGTTTTCAGCTCCTTTGTAAAAGATCAAGTGACCATAGGTGTGTGTGTGTTCATTTCTGGGTTTTCAATCCTATTCCATTGATCTACCTACCTGTCACTGTACCAATATCATGCAGTTTTTAACACTATTGCTCTGTAGTACCGCTTGAGGTCCAGTATACTGATTCCCCCAGAAGTTCTTTTACTGTTGAGAATAGTTTTAGCTATCCCGGTTTTGTTGTTATTACAGATGAATTTGAGAATTGCTCTTTCTAACTCTATGAGGAACTGAGTTGGGATTTTTCTGGGGAATGCATTGAATCTGTAGATTGCTTTTGGTAAGATGAACATTTTTACTACATGCTTAATACTAAAAATAAATTAAAACCATTACACTGCTATATGAATTAAAACTTATGACAAAGATTTTAAAATATATATGGGTTACTGGGGGGACATATCATATGTTTTGATATTCTACTATGTTCTCTGGGTCTACCCTGAGTGATATACTTGGACCAATCATTCCAGACAGGACTCTTCTGAGTGGTGACTTACTTGACAGGCTAAAACTAGAAATTGGTTACACAGGAGCCTCGAGAATATGTGGCCCCACTATAAACATGTTTTCTTTTAGAGGATGCCTAGGTACAAGTGGAAATTTAGGTATAGGCAACCCAATGGGAACAACCTAAACCACTTCTTCCAGGAACCATTTCAGTAGCTCTAGAATGTACAGACTTTTTCCAAAGACCCCCAGACAAAATGAGAGGGACTCACCACCATAGGATCTATATGAACATCCTCAAGGGAAAATAAAAGTAAAATAAATGCATTGATATCATTCATGTAGAAATGTATACTTTCTATTAAATGGGCCACATTCAAAGCATATTTATTAAGTTATTTGTCAGTTAACATGCCCATGCACATAACTGGATATTAAAGTTTACTTTTAAGTTTATTAATGGAAACTATTGTCAGAGAATGAAGGAAAAGAAAAACATAATTCCTCTGAAGTACTTTCTTATGAAGAATAGTCCTGTGGTTGACTAATGATTCTGTTGGGAACAATAGATTCAACTTGGCTGATTGAAGTATTTAGATAAAATATTTACCCAGTACTGATTCATTTCACTTTCTTTGTTATTGTGACTTAGGTCTGAGCCAACAATTTGGATCAGCTCCATTTAAAATTAAGATTCCATTACACTCTCCTGCTTTTATCAACCTCTAAGTAAGATCTGAACAGAATGTCTAATTCTCAGATGGCTTAGGGTTTACCACTCTGCCTCACCAGCTTGAGTCTGTGATAGGATGAATTTAATGTAAAAGGGTGGCTGCTTTACGAAGAACACAAGAGGAAAGCAAATAATTTTACCAAGGAATGTAGAAATGGTTTCTTCATAAAGTCTACACACTAGAGGGAATCTCTGTACTCTACACATTAAAATTCCAGAATTCCTCCTTTTTTACAAGAAAGTTTATTTCAGAATAAAGCCTCAACATTTTGTACAAAATACAGACACTAGCACAATGAAATAGTTTAAAATAGCTGTGCTGCTCTAATAGTGTAATTTGTTTCTTGGCCATTAAATGAGAATGCTGGGATTTTAATTCCACTATTTGGTTTCCAACATCTACTATAATTAATTTTCTCTTATTTTGTTGCTATAGAATCAAATGGAAACTAATGATGTGTAACCCAGTGTTGTCGAGGCTGTGATGAGCTCCATCAACGAGGTGGGGAAGTGCCTCCATCTGACAACATGGCAGATGATTCCTGTGTTCTCTAGCAGTGCCTGGATCCTATGCCTTTTGGCAATGTTCTGCTTGAATTAGACCACCTAGGGATTGTAGTTCCCAACCAAAACTGTATTAAATCTTTCCTTTGCTTGCATCTGTGCTTCTTTGTCAGCTCACAACGTACCAATATGCTTTGAGTCTATGTCTTTTATCTGGATTATTGGAAATATCCAACAAAGAACACCTCAGTAAGTAGATCAATGTATCTTTGTACTATCACATCTACTTTTAAATGAGGTACTTTTAAAATCATATAAAGATCATATTTTAAACACTATATATTTTCATGGATGAACAACTAGAAAATATATCTGTATTTAAATCTTGAATAATACATTACTTAATTTCTCAGATGCAAAAGAATTTAAATGACTAAATCTTAATAATTTCATTGACTATAGCAAATATAAAATTTGTTGCAATGAGAAAATGAGAGTATTAAAAAACGTGACTCTTTCATCTACTATGGAGAAAATCACAGAAGTGAGTTCAGTCAATTGATAAATCTCTTTTTTCCAGTGCCACATAGAGTTGACAGCAAAGACAGAATTAAATCTACAAATTTATAAAGAAAAATATATACCATGAAGAGAAATTAAATATATACAAAAATGATATTCCTAAGAGCTTGAAACCTCAAAGATTACAAATATTATATAAACATCATTTAAAATTACAACATCAGTCCTAAAGATGACCATATTGTGGAAATTATAATTGCAAAAGTATATGAAATATTATTTACAATTTGCTGTGGTAACATGGTGAAAAAGAAAGGAGAAAACTGCTCCAGTTCAAGAAGAAAGTATTGCCAGAGATAAGAGCTTGAGAAACATATCATTTTGGAGAAAAAAAAAATCTTCAAGAGATCTATATGAGAAAAAAAAAAGCAGACCAGAGACAAAAGAATAGTATCAACTCAGAAAGAAGCAAGGCTTTCAAAAGGTGGGTTCAGCATGTCTTGCTAGACACATCTGAAAGATGTTTGAACTTTACTCTAAACATGATGGAAAGATTCGACAGCGGTTAGATAGAGAAGTCAAAAGAGCACATTCAAAACTTACTAAGATCATTCAGTGAGTTCACTGAAATTTTTGAAAGAAACGGTCTTGCAAGCATAAAATTGAGGTTATAAAATCTGTGCAATATGATTCACAGCTAAAGGTAAGGAATTTCAGCACAGCAATGGTAGTAAGCTATAGACAGTATTCAATCAGATATAGAGGATTTTGAGGTGCTGACTCACTTGACATGGATGAGTAGGCTGTTTTCTCATCCAGGATTCCTTGGAAAAGATAGACTGAGAGGGATTTCTGTAGCCAGATCCTAAAGATTGAAACATTCTATCCTACAGGAGAGTTCTTCAAAATTGAAAATAACAAACTCACTGAGCCTCAGGAAGTCTCTGAAGCTACCTAGATTCTCTAGTCCTCTCCCTTTCAAAAGTAAAGGACAAATAATAATGTCAAATAAGCCAAGCTTCAAAGAAAAGTCTTTGATGAGGCAAACTCCAAAATGGAAGCAGAAACTACCCCAGCAGCTTAAAAGGAATAAAACCAGCACAACCACCTCCAAGAGGTGTGGACCAACTGACCTGCATAGAAATAACAATCTCAACCTGTTGAGCTTCTTCAGAGTTCTCTGAATTTCTGGCTTATATAAACTGTTATCAACTGGCCCATCTTTCATTGAGGGAGCTGTCTTTCTGCCCATGTGAGCAAACCCTCAAGCATATTCCTCTAGGTAATCCAAATAAAACTCATTGACTTATGAAATTGCACTTTGGTGATATTGGCACTTCTAACTGCCATGAATTCTTAATCTGGGGTGAGTAAAGATGTGTACTGCATCTTTCCGCCAAAATAAAGCCTTGTCCTATGACATAAGATTACAAGAAATGCCAATTCCTTATATTGGATGCTGGACACTAGAACAGACAATAAAGAAACATATTCTGTGTTGAAAGACAATATTACCCTTTGTAAAAGTAAATTTGCAACAACACTGTCATTCATACTGATCTCTGCAGAGACATGGGGGATAACATTTAGTTATATAAATTCAGTATATTTTGAGTAGAGTAGAATGAGAACCTACTACAAGATATACCATACAAGTGTAAGGATAAGGTGAAATTCCCTGTTTGATTTCATTCCCTTTCCCCTATTTATTATGATCACCTCCTTATGCAGTACTTCAGATGAAATATCAGGGTGATGAGAGAAATGCAGCTATTCCAGCTAGATACAGCTCAAATCAATATGGTCGGCAGGAAAAATAGAATGAATCATGCTTTTCTTATTGTGCTGTGAGCATGGGTAATGTTTTACATAAGCTGAGTTTGGCATGTGTAAAAAATAAATGGGTACTATTGTGCTAGATATCTCATTAGAAGAGTCAAGAAGATTGAAAGTCCAGAGTATAGATGAAATGTTAATAGCAATAGAAGACATAGAAAGAACTAGCTCATATCACATTTCTACCACTGTTAAGAGAAAATTAAAAGTGACCAATGAAACATGGTAGACATGAGGAGGGATATTTTAATATGTATGGTTAGTCAGAAAATAAGAGTTTTTGAAACCATGAAATAAAGTTAGCTGGACCTTATGGCTGTGTCTGGCAAGAAAGACAAGTGTAAAAACTGTAATATCTGTTACCAATTGTTTCACTGGTATTATACAAAGATAAATGGAATTGGAAGCAGGATATAGCATAACAAGTACTGATAAATTTAGGGAGCAGTGAGGAATGCTACATACACACTCCAGTTGTATACACATACCAGTTGACTTGGTAATACATGGGCCATAATAAAGTAATAAAACTTGCCAAACACATGTACTTGACTGACAATTACTTTCACCCAATAAGAGCTGAATAGCACATGTATATTTATAAATGAGAAAAAATTGTTGCAAAATAGATGGCCAAAACTACAATGAGGAATTGTCATCAATATTACAAGTTTTTAAAAATATGCAATACTTAGCTGAGGGCCCAAAAGAGGGATCAGAAAATAAAAACTTGCCACATAATTCTAACTGATTCAGATCTCTGGAGCCCATGCAAAGGTGTGAAGAAAGAACCCACACTAAAAAGGAGTCCTTGATGTCTACACATACTTCATGACATATATGCCCAGAAACACAGCATAACACACACACACACACACACACACACACACACACACACACACCACAAATATTGTTTCAGATCATGAATAGAGATCTCTATAATCATTTATTATTCCAAAGCATGACTGAGTGTTCAAAGGTGAACAGATTGTGTGATATATTTTTTTAGTAATATGATAATAATACAAATACTGAAAAGCAATAATCTGACCCATTGCTAAGTTGTGATGTTGGTTCACTGTGTTTTCTTGTAAAAGATATTCTTTAGGCATTAACTTCAGTCACACAGAGTATAATAAATAGTTATTAGGGAGGGGTCTTAATAGAAGAAATTCATCTAACATATGATCATGAATATGAATTCTCATAAAGTAAATATATTTTCTTTATTATAGAAAGAGATCATATAGGCAAAATTGTTAGCACTAAAAAAGAGGAAGAACGTAAGAGTATCTGTAGTCTATATGAAAAGCCTGGTACAAGTCACTTCTCCTTCTTCACAATAAAACCATCTGTCCACACCATGAGTTTGTGCTTCTCTACCATAGGACATAAGCCTTTGGGTTTCCTAATAGAAGAGGTGAGTTGTGTGAGGTGTGTTGATTGTGGCATTTTGTTAAAGCAATCTTAACCAACAGACTCAATTGTAACAAGAATTTATCACAAATCTGCTCACTGTGCAATTTTGCAAGCCCAGTACCATTTTAAAAAAAGAGAAAAGAAAAAAAAAAAGAGAAAGAAAAGCAATGTTAAAAATCAACAAAAACTACCTATGCTTCAAGCCTTTTTGTATGACCCAATACCTTATAATTTTTTTATTTTAATACAATAAATTAGCCACATCACACAATACTCTTTAAAGTTAACATTTGTAACACATACACAAAAAATGAAAAAAAAAGTATATTTAATGTCAACAGCAAATCTGCTCACCAGAGCTTAGCCTATAATGTCGGCAGACAGTAAAAAGAAACTTGTAGCTCATCTTCAGCATTTTTTGGCTCAGAAGAAGAAAGAGGCTGAAAGAACAAAAGTAACACAGAAAAGCCCACCTCTTCCTCCTGTACTCCGATCTAGACATATAAATCCCAGATAGTTCTCTGGAACTATGTCAGGCTACATGCTGCTATGCTCCTCTTCATGATGAAAATGGACTAAAGTTCTGAAAGCAAAAGTAAGCCAAAATTAAGTGTCTTCTTTTGTAAGTGTTGTTATAGTTATGAGGTCTTATCGCAGCAATAGAACGCTCACTGAGAATATTCAAGTTTAAGTTATTCTTTATGATATTGAAGGAGGTGGAAAAAAATCCAAGTCTTTGCTGGTAAACCATAATTGATAAATGCCTCCTTGAAAGAAAGTGTGTAGAATATTTTCAATCTAAATGATAAATTGTCAATGTCAGAAAGCATGTTTGGGACAGTAAGAACAGGATTTGAAAAAGATAACAAAACCTGGAGAGATCACTCAGTAGTAAGAGCTATTATTGCTCTTATAAAAGCCCTGAGATTGCTTTTCTCAGAATCTACATAATGACTCACAACAGTATGTAACTACAGTTCCTCGTGATCCAACACCATCTTCTGGCATCTTCAAGCTGTAGCATAATAGACATAACACAGAAATTCATCATATGTGTGTGTGTGTGTGTGTGTGTGTGTGTGTGTGCTGTGGATACAAATATACCTGCTTGGGGTGGGGTGCATGCATGTAACCCTCCAGGAGCCAAAGCAATGTATTCAAATTCTCCTCTACATAGATTCTCTGACTCACAAAATTTTATTGTTCCAAAATTTATGAGAAGTTACAAAGTATGTTTTCTCTTTATGTTAATTATAGCTCAAAGACACTCTTGATGATTGTTTTAGTAAATTTCATCATGTGATCTAACAATTTCTTCAAAATCTTCTTTACAATAGGAATCTATAAACAGCTGTAACTCTGTAATTAATGATGTTATTCATGGCTCTAACCAATATTTCACGAGATTATTAGTAGCAACATTAGAACACAAATGCTAGGCACTAAAACTTTGCTCATGCCCCACCAAAATATTTCACCTCAACAAAACCACTGTGACTTCTTATAGGCCATTTTTAACACAAAATATTAGGCATATCAAGTAGGATGTCAGGGGAGAAATAACATATACATAGAATTTAATTTTAATATTTGGCACAGAGTAATTATTCAAAGTACTGTTATAATTTTATAACTATATTAATGTCAACTTGAGAGAACTGGATCTCATTTCTAAAATTTGCCCTTTTCAATAACTTAGCAAGAGATAGTGCTTGTTCACTGATTAAATTTAAAAATCACATGGAACAAGTTAGTCAACATACGATATAATTTACATGATTTGCTTTTGCAACTAGGAACAATAAAGTGAGTCTCTTTAAAGTAATACGGTAGAATGAAAGAAAATTATTGCTTTCTGGAGAAAATTAAATATACCCTGAACTTAATACAGATTGTATCATGCAAAAGTATCATTAAAATATAAGATATGGGAGAAATCTAAACTGCGTGAAAACATTATTTGTAATCCTGGTAGACACAATACACTGCAAGAAGATCCTCAAGATGAAACAAGTGAACATTTTATAGGAACCTTAGTTCAAATTATAAGAAGTAATGAGAAAATCAGATACATTTTTGTATACAAAATCTTAAAACCACAATCCTTTAAAATATTATAGAATATATTTTTCTACTTGCATATCTCCCAACACCTACTGTACCCTTAACATCTCCCTACCAATGAAACTGTGTTTTTCTCTCAGTTAAATCCAAACAAAACAAACTCCAGCTCCCAACCCAGGCAGAGACCCCTTGCTAAAACAGAAGTTACACCAGATAGAAGAACAAAAAGGAAACAAAAACCAATGCACAAAGCATCCATTCAATAAAGACAAGCCCAGAAATTGATACCTAGAACTAAAATCACCATAAATGCAGATGCCTAGAGGCCAACAGAAGTACACAATAATAGCCAAGGTGATATGTCCACAAACAGAAAACAGCTATCCACTAGAGCAACAACTGAGTATTCCAACACACACACATACACACACACACACATAAACACACATGCCTTTAAAAGCAACTTTATAAGAATGAGTAAGATCCTTAAAAAGGAAATGAGTAAGTCCCTTAAAGAAATCCAGGAAATCACAAACAATTGAAGGCACTGAATAAATTCCTTAAGGAAACGCAAATTTATTCCAAACTTCTTGGCTACTATCCATTATCAGTGACTGAATACCATCTGTGTTCTTTTGTGAATGGGTTACCTCACTCAGGATGATACTTTCTAGTTCCATCCATTTGCCTAAGAATTTCATGAATTCATTGTTTTTAATAGCTGAGTAGTACCCCATTGTGTAAATGTACCACATTTTCTGTATCCATTCCTCTGTTGAGAGACATATGGGTTCATTCCAACTTCTAGTAAGGCTGCTCTGAACTTAGTGGAGCATGTGTCCTTATTACATGTTGGAGCATCTTCTGGGCATAGGTTCAGGAGTGGTATAGTTGGGTCCTCAGATGGTACTATGCCCAATTTTATGAAGAACCACCAAACTGATTTCCAGAGTGGTTTTAACCAGCTTGCAATCCCACCAGCAATGGAGGAATATTCATCTTTTTTCACATTCTTGCCAGCATCTTCTGTCTCCCGAGTTTTTGATCTTAGCTATTCTGCAGGTAAATGGATGGAACTAGAAAATATCATCCTGAGTGAGGTAACCTCACCCACAACAGAATGGAGAGATGGCCCTGATAGGGTAAGAGATCAGGAGACTTGTCCTGTCCCTTTACCTGCTGCAACACTAGGGATAATCAGACCCTGCATTTTGTCTTGGCAGCACAGTAGAACTGACCCTTGATGTGGGGGTTGAAGATGAACTACCACCTAGGATGTGAGCAAAGGAGAGCTAACCCTGCCTCTTGTCTGCTGGGAGGAGGTGTGGTCAAAAAAGTGATACCATTTTCTCCTCTCTCATCCCTCTCTATTTATGGGAGACAGGAGAGTGGGTCTTTGGATTATGGGAGTGGGAAAAGTGGACATGTTTCTCACTGGCTTCTACACTTGGTAGAGTGAGCCCTAGCTGTTGGGGTTGCATGTGATCTATCTCTAAGGTCATGAGAGTGTGAGCTCACCATGTCTGAAATCTCTCAGGCCCAGATCCAGGTCTTTTAATTGATCCACCCTAACATCTACCCATAGATCAAGTACTGGAATACATGCAGAGCCTAGTTCTACCTATGCAAAACTACATGATCTCCATGATATGGGACAACAACAGGATATCTAAAAGGACTCCTGGGGAGGTTCCAGTATTGATAGAATAGCAGAGGCCAGATGCCTTGAATGAGACCAAGGTGTCATTTCAATGAACATTCACAAGCAAATAAATATGGACAAAACAGAATACTGTAGAATACATAGAGAAACACCATAACTGCCACAGCAAGCTTCTTTTACTGTTTTAGTGGAAGGGGAGATATCAAGAGAGGAAGGCAGATACCAAGAAAGTGAGAGGTGGTGGTTTTAAAGTACATTATGTGAGATTATCAAAGAATGAAGAATTAAAAAATTAAAGATGAGCCATGTATTATAAAAGTAGAAATTGCAAGAGAATCAAAACTCCACAATCAGTAAAAAAAATAAAATAAAATTAGAATATAAGCAATAATTCATAAACTGAGGGAAAATTATAAGGAATATCGAAGACAAATGTCAAAACCAGAGAAATAATCTCTTTCCTTTCATTGCTTTAAAAATAGACTCAAGGGGCTGAAGAGATGGATCAGCAGTTACAAGCACTGATTGCTCTCCCAGAGATCCTGAGTACAATTCCCAGCAACCATATGGTGACTCACAACCATCTGTAATGGAATCTGATGCCCTCTTCTGGTGTGTCTGAAGACAGAGACAGAGTACTTATATAAAAAAATAAATCTTTTAAAAAATAGACTCACATCTCTATTTTAATATAAATGTACTAAAAGTAAGATTGAACTGTGTGTTCTATCAATGATTAATGTGAGTTTCAAAAACACAAATACAGTCATTGTGAAAGAATGGGAAATAGTGTGCAAAAGAGAATTGAGGTGTATATACTATTACAGATAAAAAAATCAAAACTATGAATAACCTAGGAAATAAAATATTTCCAACCAAGGAAAAACTACTCTGAAATACTATCACTGGGAAATTAGATTAATTATTTAAGGGTAAATAAAATACTACTTGTCACAAATTCTTTATGGAAATAAAAGCAAAAACAACTATTAGGTACTTTTTCAGGGAATCTGTCATTAACCTAACAGCAAAACTTAATAGAGATTTGGCACAAAAATATACATGGATATTCCTTATCAATATGAATATAAAATCCACAATGACATTAGTGAACACAAAGTGTCTGTGGACTCGAAATTATCGTTTGCATTTCTAAGTAGTAGTTTTGAAAGGATGAGAATTACAGCCTAAAAATCCCCAGTACCTAACTCTCAAATGACCCCAAGAAGTCAGAAGTTTAAAATGCTATCTTGCTCCAAAGAAGCTCTAACTCCAGCCTTCTAAGGAGCCCCAAACACCTCAAATTCCTTGAGCTCACTCTTTGTTAGAAACTAGGTGAAAGGTCACATTCCAGAGCCTGCCCTTTTGTTAGGAGCTAGGCAAAAGGACCTTGAGTAGGTGATCCTGGCCCTGTAAGATAATGGAAAATGAGCTAATTAGCTACTGCTTATCTTGCTTCTGTAAACTCCTTATGCCATCATCCCACCCAGGAGCTCACCACAGCTATAGACCTCCCAGAAAATAGGAAACTAATTGATCCACAGAGCAAGGGCTCAGATAATTTAAACTGATTGGCCTAAAAACTATGGAGTAGTACAAATCGATTGACTCACACTACCCCGGCTCTGGATGCTAAGGAATGATTGATTTGTGATTCAAGGGCTTTGGTGTAAACCTATAAAAGCTGTCCCGATTCTGCACTCGGGGTTTCACAGTCCTCTACCCCTGTGTGATGTATGACTCTGGACCCCAGAGCTTCTGGAATAAAAATCCTCTTGCTGTTGAATCAAGACCATTTCTCGCGAGTGATTTGGGTATCACCTTACAAGGTGTGGGGCGCTGGGGCACCCTCATTTTTTTGGGTCTTACAGTTTAATATATGAAAGACAGCCAGTGGTACACACCATATTAACAGCATGGAAGAAAAAACATATGAAACTATATATTTTAAATTTTATTTTTTTGTGGTAAGTACATTTGGTATCATCCCTACTAATAAAATTAGTATTATGCTCACTTTAATTTCCTCAACCTCCGACCTGTCCCTGGCAACTGTAATTCAGCTTTCTCCCGCATGTTTACCTCAAAAATTGAATGCAAGTGGAATGATGTTATTTGTTCTTCTCCATTATCCTTATTTCATTAGAAAAATACTTTCCAATTTTGCTCATATCTTCCTTTTTCTTGACCCATTTTTGTTTACATGTATACAAATGTGTGTGGTTACACATGCACATATTTACACACTTCTATGTGGGAGTGAATTCTAAAAAATAATCATGACTGGCAGTACTCCCCTTCTACCTTATTTGAGACAAGACCTCTTTTTTTGCCCCTTTCTTGTAGCACACCAGAATATCTGACCCTCAACTTCTGAGTCTTCTTTCTCCATGTTTTATCTTTCCATGGGAACACTAGCACTAGAAACATTCATTTCTGCTTTCAGATTTTACAAGGAAGGTTGGTATTAAAATTAGGGTTCCAAATACTTGAAATGTAAGTACATTACTTACGGAGAGAAATATCTAACTTAGAATTTCCTTGATTGTAAAGCAGCAATAGTCCATTTCATTTTGATACCAGATTGTATGGCACATTTGTGGAGAGGAGTCCAGGGATTATTTTTTCTGCAATCTAGGGTTAGGCAAATAAGAGGTATACTGAGAGGCAAGTTCTTAGATTTCTGAAAGACAATTGTTACTATGTGCTCAGAAGGATAAAAGAACAAAGGAAAATTTAAGTAATGCTGAGAAGTATACATATTTCTTAGAATATAACCCAAGAGCAATTGGTCTTTTGTAAACTTGGACCTTCACTATCTACCAGCAAAATAATCATTATACTATGTTCACATGATATTTTGATAACTAATCAATGATGAATTGTTTCTGCATGCCATTTTTATTTATGTCAGCAAGATTTACTTGTGTGCTGACAATGGTATAACCATTTCCATCTCTGGTAATGGGCTTATCATAAGAACAAAAGCAGCCTATAATAAGAATACAGAATTTCAAGTAACACATACAAGAAAGCACCATCTTATGGACATTTTCCCAAGTGTTTAATGCTTATTTATAGTCATATTTATTACCATGCTTATGGCAGCATAAGAAATATTAGCAAGTTGTATTTTAACTCAAATGTTATTTCTCTATACCCCACTGTGATAATTATACAATTGTTAGGGTCTCTACATACTTAATGAACATTATACTGCAAAAAATAATCACAGCATCAATAGCCTCAACCAAGCTACATCATCCTGTACACAGATAGACCAGCTTACCTGTACTACTCTACTCATCTTTTCTCAATTCTGTGATAAATGACCCTGATAAAAACAACTTAAGGGAGAAAGAGTGTATTTTATATTAGAGTTCAAAGGAGTATAGTCAGTCCATCATGACAGGGAATTCCTGGTAGCAGAAACTTCAAGCACATTCAATCAGCTGTCTGGAAGAGAATTGTGTATGCAGGGGTTCAGCCCACTTTATATTTTCCTTTAGTCTAGATAAGCACCCAAGGAGATGATATTATACTCCATTAGTTTGGAATGCTTCTTAATCAAAATAATGTCAAGAAGCTAAACTTGTTTATGAAATCTCTCAGAGGTATGCCTGGAGGCTTTTGTTGTAGGTGATGCTAGATATTGTCAAGTTCATAACATTAAACAGCACAATTAGATATGAGCATGATCACTTGAATGACCTTATTTGAAAGAGACAATTTTTCTGTCACAAAGAATCTAGTGGCATAAACTGGAATTACAGAAATTCAAAAGAATTGTTTATAGCTGATTACTGTGGTATATTTGAAAAGACAAACAAAAACAAAAACAAAAACAAAACAATAAAAAGAGGATTGTGGGTCCCATGTCTGCTCTGCCACAGGGCACAACCGCTAGAAGAGGTGGGATATGGGAGTTGACAGTGCTTACTCATGCCATAGCCAGGGCAGGGGTGGGCTGTATTGGGACACTGGTATATACTGCTCAGCAGGTGGGAAAGTATAGTCTGAGGCAACAGACAGTGGGAGCAGGCTCTTGGACATCCAGGAAGTCTAGGAAGAGTTGAGAACAGAGTGGGGGGCCTGCAGACTAGATATAGCCCAAAGCCAGTGGGTAAAGGAGGTCTCCATTTGGTCTTGTGGGGATAGTCCTTGGATTGATGGCTACAGGTTTCATCTTGGCTCCAGTCTTGGCTAGGAACATGGAGAAGCCTTCTACAGAGGACTTGAGAGATTAGACTGTGGCTCTATTGGTGAAGGCCTTCTCCATAGCTCCCCACAGTAGATCCAGACGTAAAGAGGCAGTCTGTGATTGTAAGGCATTTATTGTCGTGGCAGAAAGTAGCTGTGTAAAACCATACCTCACTTCTCAGTGTGGGCAAGAGATTAAATACCTTTAACAGGGAGGTATGACTGGGAAGGAAAGCTTGTTAGCTAAGCAGTCCGGGCCTCTATGTACCTCATTAAAATGGATATCTCTGTCTTTGAGCCCATGTGACCACAGGTCACATCCTCTACATGAGGAGGAGCTTGGGGCATTGACATTACTTGAATGATCCACGAATCAGTGGGGTGGGGTGGTTAGTGACAGGGGCCTGATGCCAGGGAGCAGGTAAAGCTCATGCCATCCCTTGAGGGACTTTGGGGCAACTAACCTTAGCTCAACCAGGGACCATGCTACTTTTTCATGGTCCCGAAGTGTATTTCAGCTTCTATATAATTAAATTAAATCTTCAACATAACATTATAACAATTATTTGAGCAGAGATTCTATAGACTTGCTTAAGTCACATTATAAAACATACAATAAGATGAGATCATAGTCAAAGTTAATCAATTATAAAATTACAAATTTCTCTTAGTGTTTGCAATGTATTATCATGTCATTATTTGAATAACCATGTTAATATTGTGAAAAGAAAAATGTAAAAATTCTTTTCAGTAGCAATTCATTCCTTAGTTTGGTGGACTAACATTTGATTATAAAGGAAGCTTTGATGCTTAATATAGGGAAAATATAACTTTAAAATAAATGTGACCCTATTATTTCTCTCTAAAACTAGCTTCTTAATTACATAAGCCATAAAAACAAACATTTCTGCAAAATCAAAGTTTCTTAGGAATAATATGGCTTGAAGCATTCTATTTATGTAGATTAAAAATAAACTTATGTATTCTGTCTATTATCCTTTAGTATTTATTGATAAAAGTGAATTTTGACTGTCAAAACTATATGCTAAAAATACTATGGATTTGGCATCCATTTTGGAGTTAATCATACAAAATATTGTGAATATCTCTGTTACACAAAACCAAGATAAAAAATTAGGGTTCCAAAATGCAATGACTCTTGACTGACAGGTTCAAAAAGTGAGCAATTAATCTTTCATTTTAAGCTCAATATGACACTGCCAAGCAATTCTATTTTTGACACCTTGAAAGCATTGCTTTAGGCTGAAGAAATTTTGCAAATTGCAATTGGGAAATTCTTTATGACTTCATTTTGGAGTTTTGCTGTAAAGCTATACTGTATACAGGTAATCAAAAATGTTTGCATACTTTGGTATGAACTAATCAAAATACCCATTAAGCATGCTAACAAGCACACCTGTTATCATTAAGGGATTTATTCTCTAATTTTATATGATTAGCACAATCAAATTAAAAGGTGAAAACATGTGGATGGTACTCTAAAAAGTAGGAGTAATTATTAGTGTAAATAGTATTAGTTTCAGTAGAAATATAAATTATTTGGAGTGGCAAGCTAATGTGGTAACAGTATCTTCATTCATAAATACATATTTTTAGTGTAGGGAGGAAGGCCTTCCAAAGCATTTTATGTTTTTCACTGAAATCTATGAAAAAATAACCTAAAGTCTCTGCATGTCACATTTGCCTAATGTAGGCTTTAATTCCCTCTATTAAATTTAGATTTCTGCTTTCTACACTATTGATTGGTTCCTTTTTCTACTCTGCTTAAGAGACTGATGTTCTTTTAATTGTGTCCTCAAGTGCAATTATGTCAGGAAATAATTGTTATGTTTTTGTTTTGTTTTGCATTACTTTGCTGTGATTTAAAAAGTCATCAACGGTCAAACAGTAACATGCGGACAGAGCTGGTCTTGTTCTTGTTTCTCATTGTTCTTGCTACAGATCTTAACACATGAGAGAAAAACAGAAAACAGATTACCTCTTCACATATGTCCATCTTGATTTTGTTGAGGCAGGGTCTCTTATTTGGCTTGCACTGACAAGTAGCCTGAGGGGTGCGGAGAAGATAGAGGTGAACATAGGAGCAGACAGAGACTGAGACTGAGACTGAGCTAGCAGCACAGCTAGGTGCTACTAGCCCAAGGTTTACCACTCACTGACCCATGTCAATTTGTGAGTGTTTTCTTAGCTTTTCCAGGGAAGAGTACACCAGCCCATTGTCCAGGGTCAAATAGTCAGAGCTGAAAAATATATGTGCAAGTAACACAGGAACTGAGCAGGTTATATTAAGAATCAGTGTAAATGTGCACATATACATGTAATAATACTTAATGAAAAATACAATGATTTTGAAATTAGGCAAGTAGTGATATATAGGAGGATTTGGAAGGATGAAAGATAGAAATTATGCAATTATAATCTCAAAATAAAAGTATTGGAACACACATGCACAAATACATGAGAATGTAGGATATTTCCCATTCAAAGTGCATGAACTTCAAAAAAAGAAGGGATCAATTTAAGAGCAAGAGAAAGGCACATCTTACAGCCAAATACAGAACCTCTGTTTCAATACCACCAGCCTCTTTATCTTCATGAACATGACAACAAGCTTTATTCAAATAAAAATTAAAGGTCAAAGAGGCACTTTGTGAGCACAGACTGGCAACTTCCATCAACACTAACATTTCTATGTGATCTTAAAAGTCAGTGAATTTAAGATCTGTGCTTGACACATCTACTAAAAATATAATAGGAAGAAGAAAAATGAATTTTGTCAATTCTAATGACCTTACTTTATCCTCAGTTATATATGTAATTTTACCTTTAAAATTGGAATTTGATAGCTAGTGTGTCTTTCCATATGAGTGAAAACAGAATCAACAGAAATGGTTACAAAAGTTTATGGAGGAGATAAAATAAGTAGACAAAGACTTGGCAAGAAATTCCCGAATCATCACTTTTATGAGTTTCGTGTACTTACTCCAGGATTCAGCATTTAATAAGTGGAGGCAGAAAGGGTAGTATTTATTTTTATTTGGTATTTATTTCTGCTCTGATATGGATGAGTCTGTTTTAATATAGATCTTGGGTATCTACATTAGTGTTAAATCAAGCCCCAAATAAAATTGAAAACCTGAGCTGATTTTGCTGGCAGCCACCTATGCTTACTGTCCTGTGGTACTAAAGAGCATATAAGAAGAGAGCTGCTTATAGGAAGGGCTATTTTGTTTTGTTTTGTTTTGCTTTGTTTTGATTGCTTTAGTTGTGGTTATTGTTGTTTTAATTTTATGCCCTCAGGGATTAACCAATGTAAAATCCACTATATTTTATTGAATAGATTTCTGACAGCCTGTGAGTTGCAAAGTTTGCTTGCAAAGCAGGACCCTGACAGGGACTTTGTTAATTAGAAGCATAACCCAAATTCATGGTGTGCTTCAAATGATGTTGATGAGGAAGAATACTGAGAACTTGATAAAGATTGACTTAGGTCTTAATTTTCCATCATTTGAAACCAAAGCTTAAAATCATTTTCTTCTTTCTCTCTAAAAATTCCCTGAATTTAGCAAAGATTAAAAGGAAGAAAAAAGTTAAAATTAATTCTTAAGGCATCTATAACAGCAAGGCTGTTGCTTTGGAGAATAATGGGAATCTGAAGGTGGAACAGATAATGGCATGCTATTGTTCATCATTACACAGTGAAAGTGAGCTAAAGAACCAACTGTGTTTTTATGGGCTGCATTCATTACCAGAGAGAGTGATTTTAGCCATAGTGTCACATAATGGGACTCTGGAAGTGCTGAGAGCATCCCTTTGGTAGGCTGCAGATTGTAATAACCTCAGAATTTGTTTCCTCAACAGCCAACAAAGGACTTAAAAGAAGTGGGGAAGAAGAACTTACCAATATGTCTATTTTCAGAAAATGGCTGCAAGCTAGTCAAGGCACAGGGAAAGCTGCCCTTAACAGCAATAGAAAGTGTGTATGCATCCTATGGAAACTGGAAAAGGATAAGAAATCAAACCATTTTGAGTATTAGATAAGAGTTTAAATGAATGTTTCTTTTATGCTTTTACTCAGGTTATTGAGATAAAATGTAAATAAAGTTTACATCATTAGTTACAGATAGTTGTAAAAAATATTGGTGAAATAAAGCAATAAAATGTCCATATATCCTTTGAAATTTTACAATGAAATGTTAGTTTCTGATTAGAAATAAAAAGTTTATTCTCCAACTCAGACCAACTGAAAAACCATGTGCACAATAAACAAATGTAACAATGATATATGGTATGTGTTACCATTGTGTGTAGATCTTATTCCACTTAACATTTGTTTCTAGTTTATAGATTTTTAACATTACATTAATTTATAGGCTTTAGAAAAATAACACCCATACATTGAGATACTAAATGTGCTCATTATTTTAATAATATGCAATTAAATCATAGGTGTGAAGATTAAAGATTAAGACAAACGATTTCCCCTAATCAAAATCCAAATAAACATACTGCTGTATACTTTGACTCTCAACCAAAAAGATGAACTTGATCAACATCTATTTTGAGTTTTATTTTGCCTAAGACAAAATATGAGGAAAAAAGGAACTAAAAATCATACTTAGGAGCCAAAATCAGAATCATAATTTTTATATCTGTTTATATTTAAAACTGATGTGAGCAGCCCCAAATTGTGTCAATGCATTTCCTATTACTGTAAGAAAATATTCGAGTTTGAGTAACTTATCCAGACAACATGTACATTTGGCTTACAGATAAGAGTAAGTTAAAACTATTAGTACTTTTATGTTTTATGTTAATTAACAGCTTTCCTTATTCATGGTTGCATACTAATTGTATATATTATTTAGTGCAATTTATTTTATTAGTCGTTTAGTTTGTGTATTGTTTGCTTTGCATTCTGCAATTACAGTGGATTTAACTTACTTTAAAATTTCTAATAGTTTAGTTCTTTCATGCATATATACATTTAATTTTATAATTTGGAACAAAACTCAGAAAAATAAAAAATATAATTTACTTACAGGTTTAGTACATAGTAAATTAATTGGAATTTGAAAATTTCCATTAGGGACATAGTCTATATTCTTGGTATATATTCATATTCTATACTACTTTTTATTTTAAGCTGCCAATTATATTTCTAAAATATTGATTATGTCCTTTTTGCTTAAGGTATTATTAAGATTTTAAACATATAAATGATTCATATCCATATTCATAAACATTGCAACACTTTACATACACAGATCACTAATCTAAATAAATATTATATTACACCTGCTTGATGCACAACATTGTAAAATTTGTATTGTTACCTATTTCTGGTGATGTTTAAATTGCTCTTATAGTGAGAATTAGAAAAGTATGATTCAATTGTTTCATATTGTGAAAAGTATAATTTCTCATAACTATATCAATTATAAAAATCTCTTCAGAATTCTCTAGTAAACATTTTTAAAAATTTAAAAAATAAAAAGTACTTTTTATTTTTCATATGCTATAGAACTGAGAATTCATATTTATTTCATAGACGAAGTGAGCTTTCCTGCTTATTTATTTTATAATCTTATCTTTAATGCAAAATTATTATCACTAAATCTCTGTATACTTTAATTATTTTTTATTTTTTATTTATTTGATTTATTTTTTATTTACATTTCAAATGATTTCCCCTTTTCTGGCTCTCCACTCCCCAAAAGTCCCATAAGCTCTCTTCCCTCCCCTTATTCCCCCATCCACCTCTTCCCACTACCCTGTTCTGGTATTCCCCTATACTGCTGTACTGAGTCTTTCCAGAACCAGGGGCCACTCCTCCATTACTCTTGGAGATCATTTAATATGTGGATTATGTATTGGGTATTCCACATTTCTAGGCTAATATCCACTTATCAGTGAGTGCATACCATGACTGATCTTTTGAGACTGGGTTGTCTCACTTAGTATGATATTCTCCAGCTCCATCCATTTGACTAAGAATTTTATAAATTCATTGTTTCTGATGGCTGAATAGTACTCCACTGTATAAATATACCACATTTTCTGTATCCACTCCTCCATTGACGGATATCTCGGTTCTTTCCAGCTTCTGGCTATTATAAATAGGGCTGCTAGGAACATAGTGGAGCATATTTCCTTATTACATGCTAGAGAAGACTCTGGGTATATGCCCAGGAGTGGTATAGCAGGGTCCTCCTGAAGTGATGTGCCCAGTTTTCTGAAGAACCGCGAGACTGATTTCCAAAGTGGTTGTACCGTCTTGCAATTCCACCAGTAGTGGTGGAGTGTTCCTCTTTCTCCACATCCTCGCCAACACCTGCTATCTCCTGAGTTTTTTTTTAATTCAATATATATATATATATATATATATATATATTTTAACATTAGCCATTCTGACTGATGTGAGGTGAAATCTCAGGGTTGTTTTGATTTGCATTTCCCTAATGACTAATGATGTTGAACATTTCTTAAGGTGCTTCTCAGCCATTCAAAGTTCTTCATGTGAAAATTCTTTGCTTAGCACTGTACCCCACTTTTTAATAGGGTTATTTGGCACTCTGGTTCTGTTGTTATACCCCCCTTTTCATTTCTATTTTTGTTAATTTCTTTTTTTGTATTTTTTTCATTTTAAAATTATTTATTTATTTAGATCACAAATGTTGCCCCCCCCAAGCTTCCCTTGTAGAGTTCCTCCCCTATCCCCCTTCCCCTCTGAGAGGGAACTCCTTCCCCAGGAGTCCTCCCACCCTGGGGCATCAAGTCTCATATATTCATGTCTTAATACTAGGCTGAAGAAAGTATGTCCATTTTACTTCGTGAGGAATCATAACATGTAACAGGCAGAAGTTTTATGTTTTTAAAAAACAGTCAAAAATATTTGGCTCCCTGTGCCATTCAACTATTCAAAATGTATTTAATTTTCAGTAATATCTAAGAGATAGCCCATAGTCCACAAGACAAATTTCACTAGATTTACACAAATTATAACCTTTCAAATATAATGATGAGAAATTTCTACTAGAAAATATATAATTTTTATAGTAGAAAAAAATATTAATCTTTCTAAAATGGTCTCATGGTCACAGCTACTTTGTAGACTGTGTTTTCATTTGTCTTTCTGAATGTGATCTTTCCACTTCTCCAGCATGCTTTGTACTGTAAACCATCAATATTTTTTTTCTTATCTTCTTGTACTTAGCTCAACTCCAAATGGATCAAAGACCTCCACATAAAACCTGACACACTGAAACTAATAGAAAATAAACTGGGGAAGACCCTTGAGGACATGGGTACAGGGGAAAAGTTCCTGAATAGAACACCAATAGCTTATGCTCTAAGATCAAGAATTGACAAATGGGACCTCATAAAACTACAAAGTTTCTGTAAGGCAAAGGACACTGTCAAAAGGACAAAACATCAACCAACAGATTGGGAAAGGATCTTCACCAACCCTAAATCCGACAGAGGGCTAATATCTAATATATACAAAGAACTCAAGAAGGTAGAACCCAGAGAACCAAATGACTCCATTAAAAGTGGGGTATGGAACTAAACAAAGAATTTTCACAGGAAAAACTTCAGAGGGCTGAGAAACACCTTAAGAAATGTTTAACATCATTAATCATTAGGGAAATGCAAATCAAAACAACCCTGAGATTCTACCTCACACCAGTCAGAATGGCTAAGGTAAAAAACTCAGGAAACAGCAGGTGTTGGTGAGGATGTGGAGAAAGAGGAACACTCCTCTACTGCTGTTGAGATTGTAAGATGGTGCAACCACTTTGGAAATCAGTCTGGTGATTCCTCAGAAAACTGGGCATGTCACTTCCTGAAGACCCTGCTATACCACTCCTGGGCATATACCCAGAGGATTCTTCAGCATGCAATAAGGACACATGCTCCACTATGTTCATAGCATCCCTATTTGTAGTAGCCAGAAGCTGGAAAGAACCCTGGTGTCCTTCAATGGAGGCATGGATACAAAAAAATGTGGTGTATTTACACAAAGAAGTACTTACTATTCAGCCATTAGAAACAATGAATTCATGAAATTCTTAGACAAATGGATGGAGCTGGAGAACATCATACTAAGTGAGGTAACACAGTCTCAAAAGATCAATCATGGTATGCACTCACTGATAAGTGGATATTAGCTTAGAAACTTTGAATACCCAAGACATAATCCACATATTAAATGATGTCCTAAAAGAATGCAGGAGTGGCCCCTGGTTCTGGGAAGACTCAGTGCAAGAATATAGGGGAATTCCACAACAGGGAAGTGGGAAGGGGTAGATGGAGGAACAGGGGGAGGGAAGAGGGCTTTTGGGACTTGCGGGAAGTGGGGACCCAGAAAGGGGGAAATCATTTGAAATGTAAATAAAAAAATATATCAATAAAGGAAAAAAATTTTTTTAAATTGAAGTATTTTTGTTAATCTGGATACTGTCCCTTTACCCTTTGCTTAGTCTGGCTAAGGGTTTATCTATCTTGTTGATTTTCTCAAAGAACCAGCTCCTGGTTTTGTTGACTCTTTGTATTACGTTTCTCTTAGTTTCTACTTGATTTATTTCAACCCTGAATTTGATGATTTCCTGTCTTCTTCTCCTCCTGGGTGAATTAGCTTTTTTTTTTTTTTTTTTTTTTTTTTTTTTTTTTTTTTTTTTTTTTGTTCCAGGGCTTTCAGTTGTGCCATTAAGCTTCTAGTGTATGCTCTCTCCAATTTCTTTTTGGAGGCACTCAAAGCTATGAGTTTTCCTCTTAGCACTGACTTCATTGTGTCCCATAAATTTGGGTATGTTGTACCTTCATTTTTGTTAAATTCTAAAAAGTCTCTGATTTCTTTCTTTATTTCTTCCTTGACCAAGGTATCATTGCATAGAGTATTGTTCACTTTCCATGTGTATGTGGGCTTTCTGTTGTTTTTGTTTCTATTGAAGACCACATTTACTCCATAGTAATCTGATAGGAGTCATGGGATTATTTCGATCTTCTTATATTTGTTGCGGTCTGTCTTGTGACCAAATATATGATCGATTTTGGAGAAGGTACCATGAGGTGCTGAGAAAAAGGTATATTCTTTTGCTTTGGGATGAAAAGTTCTATATATATCTGTTAAATCCAATTGGTCCAAAGCTTCAATTAGTTTTATTGTGTCCCTGTTTAGTTTCTGTTTTCCTGGTCGGTCCATTGAGGAGAGTGGGGTGTTGAAGTCACCCACAATTATTGTGTTAGGTGAAATGTGTGCTTTGAGCTTTAGTAAAGTTTCTTTTATGAATTAGGGTGCCCTTGCATTAGGAGCATAGATGTTCAGGATTGAGAGTTCTTGTTGGATTTTTCCTTTGACCAGCAAGTAGTGACCTTCCATGTCTCTTTTGATGACATTAGGTTGAAAATCAATTTTATCTGATAATAGAATGGCATCTCCGGCTTGTTTCCTGGGACCATTTGCTTGTAGAATTGTCTTCCAGCCTTTTACTCTAAGGTATTTTTTTGTCTTTGACACTGAGGTGTGTTTCCTGTATGCAGCAAGATGTAGGGTCCTGTTTACATAACAAGTCTGTTAGTCTATGTCTTTTTATTGGAGAATTGAGTCCATTGATGTTAAGAGATATTAAAGAGTAGTGGTTATTGCATCCTATCATTTTTTATTTTAATTTTATTCATGTGTGGTTTTCTTCTTTTGGGTTTGATGAAAGAAGCTTAATATCTTGCTTTTTCCAGGGTATTGTTTACCTCGTTGTAATGGTGTTTTCCCCCTACTATCCTTTGTAGGGTTGGGTTTGTGGAGAGATATTGTGTAAATTTGGTTTTGTCATGGAATATCTTGGTTTCTCCATCTATAGTGACTGAGAGTTTTGCTGGGTATAGTAGTCTTGGCTGGCATTTGTGTTCTCTTAGAGTCTGCATGAGCTCTGTCCAGGATCTTCTAGCTTTCAGGGTCTTTGGTGAGAAGTCTGGTGTAATTCTGATAGGTCTTCCTTTATATGTTACTTGCCCTTTTTCTCTTACTGCCCTAAGTATTCTCTCTTTGTTTAGTACATTTGGGGTTTTGATTGTTATGTGACGGGAGGTATTTCTATTCTGCTCCAGTCTGTTTGGAGTTCTGTAGGCTTCTAGTATATTCATGGGCATCTCTTTCTTTAGGTTAGAGAAGTATTCTTCCATAATTTTGTTGAAGATATTTGCTGTCCCTTTAAGTTGTAAATCTTCATTCTCATCAATGATTATAATCCTTAGTTTTGGCTTTCTCCTTGTGTCCTGTATTTCCTGGATGTTTTGGCCTATAAGCTTTTAGCATTTTGCATATTCTTTGACTGTTGGGTCCATGGTTTCTATGGTATCTTCAGCATCTGAGATTCTTTCTTCTATCTCTTTTATTTTGTTGTTGATATTTGCATCTAAGGCCCCTGATTTCTTCCCAAGGTTTTCTATCTCCAATGTTGTCTCCCTTTGGGATTTCTTAGCTGTTTCTACTGATTTTAGAGCCTGGATGTTTTTGCTCAGTTCCTTCACTTGCTTGTTTGTGTTTTCCTGTAATTCTTTGAGAGATTTTTGTGTTTCCTCTTTCATGACGTTTGTCTGTTGATCAAAGTTCTCCTATGCTTCTTTAAGTGATTTTTGCATGTCCTCCTTATTGGCTACTATCTTTTGACTCATATTCTCCTGAATATGTTTTAAGTGATTTTTGTGTTTCCCTTGTAAGGGCTTCTAGCTTTTGATCATTTTTCTCCTTAGTTTCTTTAAAAGATTTATTTATGTTCTTCATGTGTTCCTCTAACAGCATCATGAACAGTGATTTTAAATCCAACTCTTGTTTTTCTGGTGTGTTGGACTATAGAGAATTTGCTGTTGTTGGAGAATTTGGTTAAGATGCTGCCATAATGCCTTGGTTTCTGTTAGTAGCGTTCCTATGTTTGCCTTTAGCAATCTAGTTCTCACTGGTGTTATATGGTCTTATTGTCACTGGCTGATGCTTCAAATTCCTATGGACCTTTAAGGGTATTTCTGTGCACTGGATGCTTGGGTTTCCTCTGGCCCAGATTGCTGATGTGCTGCCTTCCTCTTTTGTGCCTTTGGAACCCTGCTGTGTCTTGCCCCAAGCAATGTTATACTTGGGTTGTCTCAGTGAACCATGTGCTCCCTGACTGCTCTGTCATGGTGTGAAGATAGGAGTGGGGAGTCACTCCCTCTGCCGATCCCCACCTAGGACACAGGCCCCACCACAGGCTGTCAGGTAGATGATCTGTCTATGTGCTCAGGTCCTGAGCACAGACAGACCCCTGTTGGTTTGCACCTCCAGAGCTCTTAAACTCAGGATATCTCAGTAACTGGTGCTGGTTTTCTGCCCTGGCAGGCAGAGAATATGGCAGCGGGGAGTCACTCCCTTTGCTAATCTCCACGTAGGACAGCAGCCCCATGACAGGCCAGCTGGAAGATGAATGGCCTATGTGCTCAGGTCCTGGGCACAGGCAGACCCCTGGATGTTTGTGCCCCCAGAGCTCTTAAACTGAGCCTTTAATTATTTTAAACCTTGAATACATTGTTCTAATTAGAAATATTGACTGAAGCCTTTTCAATTTTAATCTCATATTCAAAAAAGATTTTTATTTCTTGCACATTTACCATGTGTCAATCATTTTCCCTTGTCATAAGCTTCAAAATGATAGCCAATTGCACTTTTAAAATATTTTTTTTTGGTCTTTCTTCTTCTTGAAACTGAAGTGTGGATACCTCGGTTCTTCATAGAAGGGAGATCAAAATATGAATGGGAGGAGATATAGAGACAAAGAGTAGACCAGAGACTGAAGGAAAGTACCTGCAGAGACTGCTCCACCTGGGGTTCTATCCCATATACAGTTATCAAACCAAAACACTATTGTGGATGCCAAAAAGTGCTTGCTAGCAGAAGCCTGATACACTGTTTCCTGAGAGACTCTGCAAGTGCTTGACAAATATGGAGGTGGATGCTCTCAGGCAGCCATTGGACTGAGCCTAAGGTCCCCAATGGAGGAGCTAGGGAAAGTATCAAGGGAGCAGAAGGGGTTTGCAGCACCATAGGGGGAACAACAATATGAACCAACCAGTACTCCCAGAGCTCCCAGGGAGTAAACCACCAATCAAAGAGTACACATGGAGCGACCCATGGCTCCTGCTGCATATGTAGCCTTGTTGGACATCAAAGGGAGGAGAGACCACTGGTTCTGAAAAGGCTCAATGCCTCAGTATAGGGGAATGCCAGGACAGGGAAGCAGGAGTACATGGGTTAATGAGCAGGGGGTGTGGGGATGGGATGGGGGTTTGAAAAGGAGAAAGGAGGAAAGGAATTAATATTTGCAATGTAAATAAAGAATATCTGATTTTTTTTCTAAATTTTGACTTTTTTTTCACAATAATATTGTTTTGCTTTGCTCTGATGTTCATGTGGAGTTTAATGTGTGTATGTGTGTTTGTTTGTGAGGGATGAGTGAGTATATGATTGTGATGAGTGTGTGTGTGTGTCAGAGTGTATGAGTGTGTATGTTTGTTTGTTCTTCACTTATGCTTGTCTTAAGTATTTATTTTCTGAATTTAAAATATGATCAGAATAAAATATTACCACCTCGAGGTATGGTGGTGCATTTCTAGATCTGTGTATTTGAGATAAGTCACCTATGATAGGCTGGAGAGAAGTCAGGTAGACGAGTGCCATTGTGTATGACTGATAATAAAGTGGCTTTGCATGCATAGCTTCCCTAGGATCGAAGATGCATCGTAGATTGTATTCATTAATTGCAGAACCTACCTTTCATTCTCTATTGAAGATCCTAAAGAGCAAGGACTGGCACAGTACACATACTTGGAAAGTACAGTTTCTTCAAGTTAAAATAATTGCCAGATATCATCTGAAACGTGTGACGATGCCATGCATTCCTCTTGTTCTATTCCTTTAGATCGCCAAATTGGGCTGCCTACACTTCATTTTGGAAACATGAAATACTGTCAGGAATTGCTTACAAAAATAGAGTTTTGCTGTTTCGCAGACATGGGACCATGAATTCTATCTCCATTCATAATATGAAGATGAAGATTGATGCACCACTCACTGCTCCACATACCTTTTCATTTACTTGCAAATGTTCCTTTTATAACTCTTCTAGAGTATCTATATGGATATCCTATAATTTTTTTTTTACAAAAATATGGAATGGTATATGGTTTTGGAGAAACAATACACTACATGGACAACCAAACCCCATTTATAAGGTACAAAGTATAGCTAAATTCATTAATCTCATTGTGGTTCATCATTAATGTTTTCTAAAAAGATTTGTTTGTGGAAGGGCTATGATGTTAAAAATGCATGCTAGGAACTTGGATATGACATAAAACAAATGTTCAAACTTCACTTTCATTTCTTTGGCAAAAAATAGATATTGAGAATTAAAAGTAAAAAATAATAAATGTTCATACATTCAGCTGAGTAAAAATAGAACTAATAATAGTTCCTAAGTTCTTGCTTTGTCTTCATAATTGTCTGACACAAAAAATATAAAATTGTTATAAAATAATGTTTACTAGCCAAACCTTTATCTTATGCTGTAAGTTTTAATGAATTAATGTGAAAGTTACACAAATTTCTGTGAAAAAATATATTCACATACTCAAATTAACCAAAGAAAGTATATACTGTTAATGTTCGCAATATATTTTGTGGTTTAAGTATTCCACAGCACATGGTAAAATTACCAGATCATTGCTATATTCACACTTCATTTTAGGATATTCTTAAATCATGTGAATATAGTATTCCTGATTTCAAAATGGAGTACTGATGATTTCACAATAGAGTATTGACTTTTACTTTCACACAATATTTTCCCCACCAATGTTGCCATTTAAAAACCATTTCTGAACTATTTACTATTAGAAAAATAATACTGAACCCTAATTGAAATTTTGTTTGCTTAATGAATATAATGTAAATTTAAATATTGTTATTGACACAAATTCTGTTACAATGCCTACATATTCTGTTATGTAATTTTAAATTTTCACTTCAAAAATTCAAGGTACTTTAGTTGATCACATTTGAGAACGTTTTGTATTTCCATTTCTATAAACAGTTCTAATTAAACACATCAAGACATGGGTTTTCTGAGTTCCAAATTCATGCAAAAGTCCTTAATACCTCATTATCATAAAATCTGAAAAATTTAAAATAATTAAAATGTCACCCTACTTTTATAATGCTGTTTAAAAGTTTATTTAATAAAGAGTTTTTTAGGTTTCATCACACTTCTTGAATTCAATTAAAAAGTATTCACAAAAGTTAGGCATTTTTTGATTAACTGTTCATTATTTTAAATATTGCAAATAATCCAAGTCACAAAATATTTTTAGCACATATTTGAATTAATAAGTTTACAAGTTATATTCATGATGAGGAAGAGGATAAGAGTGGAAGAGCACAGAGACAGGGACCGAGAGACAGAGCAATAAACAGAAAAAGAGAAGGAGAGAGAAAAGGAGCAAGAGAGGGCTAAGATTGATTGAGTTTTCAAAAGCTCACTGGTTTACACACAAAATAAATAGAAGTTTCAACAGGGTATCTCCTAAACCTGTCTTCTGAAACCTCATGTGCTTTTTCTCCCAAGCTCAATATTGTGCCATTTCTAAATTCAGATGAAGAAATTTTGCCTCATAATAAAACATGTGTGTAGTACTGTATAAAATACCCTGAACTCAGCACTTTGTTTCAGTTGTATTAAAATAATTTTGATTATTTGGAAAACACTAATATTTGTAACTGCAATACTACTACAACTATTACTACTATTACTACTACTACTACTACTACTACTACTACTGCTACTATTACTACTACTACTATTACTACTACTACTACTACTACTAATAATAATAATAATAATACATTGAGAATTGTTTAAGGTCTATTTTTCATATTTTAAATATATGATATTCTAAATCTACTGTTAAATATTTAATGTTCCATATTTGAAACAAATCTTTCCTAAATAGAATTTCACACAATTTTCTGCACTTCTTCATAAGAAATGGTTGTGCTGTACATGTTTTTTCAGAGCAACAATCAAAAGCATAGGAAATAAAAGCAGTTATAAGTAGACATTGTATACATTAGGATCAAGGAATTTCCTATGGGATGTGAGACCAAAAATTTCTTCATTCCTTTTTTCATACATCTGTTCATTCATTTTGGTACTAGAAACTGAATTAAAAATGTAACCTAAAAAAAATTAGTTGAAATCATAATAAGAATGTGGCAATGACACAGACTTCACATCACATGGAATTCTTATACAATGTAAGCAGAATTCCCAAATTCTTAATTACTATTACTCTAGATGGATTTGAAAAATTGGAATTATCATTCCAAATGAATTTGCAAATTGATCTTTCTAACTCTCTAAAGAATTGAGTTGGGATTTTGATGGAGATTGCATTGAATCTGTAGATTGCTTTAGGAAAGAAGACTATTTTTACTATATTAATCTTGCCAATCCATGAAAATGGGATATCTTTTCATCTTCAGAGATTTTCAATTTCATTCTTTAGAGACTTGAAGTTCCTGTCAAGCATATCTTTCATTTTCTTGGTTAGTGTTACTCTAAAGCATTTTATATAATTACATGCTGGGGAATACTCTGGGTATATGCCCAGGAGTGGTATAACAGGGTCATCTGGAAGTGTCGTGCCCAGTTTTCTAAGAAACTGCCAGAATGATTTCCAGAGTGGTTGTACCAGCTTGCAATCCCACCAACAGTGGAGGAGTGTTCCTCCTTCTCTACATCCTTGCCAATACCTGCTGTCTCCGGGGTTTTTAATCTTAGCCATTCTGACTGGTGTGAGGTGAAATCTCAGGGTTGTTTTGACTTGCATTTCCCTAATTACTAAGGATGTTGAACATTTCTTAAGGTGCTTCTCAACCCTGTACCCCAATTTTAATAGGGTTATTTGGCTCTCTGGAATCTAACTTCTTGAGTTCTTTTTGGATATTAACCCTCTGTTGGTGAAGACCTTTTCCCAATTTGTTGGTTGCTGTTTTGTCCTTTTGACAGTGTTCTGGGTGAAAAAGTTGGGTGTTGGGGATCACTCTCAGAAAGGCAAAGTGGGCCATGAGGTGAAAATTTCCTAGAGGGGCAACCAGTAAGTTGGGCAACCACATATGCCAACCTAGACTACTATACCCATAAAAAATTCCCAATTAAAACAGGTAGAGAAAACAAAATATTTCAAGACAAATCCAAATTAAAACAATATTTGTCTACAAAATCAGTCCCATAGAAAATACAAGAAGGAAAACTACAACCAAAGGAAGATAACTACATCAAAGTCAACACACAAGAAATAAGTAGTTACATATGGACTAGATAATAATTTTTCAAGCAAACATAGCCAAGAATTAACCTAAAATAGCTATTTTAATATACAATAGACTTTGAACCAAAATTAATAAAAATTACTCATCAAAGGAAAAATCTACCAAGATGATATCTAAATTCTGAACATCCACTCCCCAAACACAAGCGCACCCTCTTTGGTAAAAGAAATATTGCTAAAGCTTATATAGCTCATTAAACCCAACAAATGAATAGAAGGAGACGTCAGCATACCACTCTTATGAACTGACAGGTCATTCAGAAAAATAGCTAAAGAGAGAAAAACAAAACTAGTTGACATTATGAATTAAGGGCATAACATAATCCAGAGAATATTTCAAGCAAATACAAACTAATACAACTTCTTCTCAGAACCTCATGTATCATTTTCCAAAATTGATCATATAGTATGTCACAAAGTAGGCATCAACAGATACAAGAAAATTAAAATAATGCCTTGTATCTAATCAGAGCAATATATATTAAAGCTAAACTTCAACAGCAGAAACACTGGAAACAAATCTCTACTCAATGATCCCTTAATCAGGGAAGAAATAAAGAAATTAAAGACTTTCTAGAATTCAATAAAAATGAAGGCACAACACACCCAAGTTTAAGGAACACAATGAAAGCAGTGCTAAGAGGAAAGTTCATAGGACTAAGCACCTCTATTAAAAATTTAGAGAGTTCTTAAACTAGCAATTTAAAATTATGCCTGAAGTCTCTAGAAAGAGGAGGTAGTAGAAGGAAGAAAGGAAAGAAGACAGGAAGGAAAGAAGACAGGAAGGAAAGAAGGAAGGAAGGAAAGAAGGAAGGAAGGAAAGAAGGAAGGAAGGAAAGAAGGAAGGAAGGGCAGGAGGGAGGGAGAGAGGGAAGAGGGAGGAGGAAGGGAGGGAGGGTGGGAAGGAAGGGGAGGAAGAGAAGAAGAAGAAGAAGCAGGACAAGAAGCAGGAGGAGGAGGAGGAGGAGGAGGAGGAGGAGGCATGCAAGCACACCAAAGAGGAGTAGAAGGAAGGAAATAATCAAAATCAGGGCTAGAATCCATCAATTAAGAACAAAACAACACATCAAATCAAGGGCACCAAGAACTGGTTCTTTGAGAAAATAAAAAATATAGACAAACCCTTAGCCAAACTAACTAGAAGATAGAAAGTATCCTAATAAACTAAATCATAAATTAAAAGAGAGACATAACAACAGTCATTAAGGAAATTTAAAGAATCATTAGGTTTTAATTCAAAATCCTGTACTACACAAAACTTGGAAAATATTAATAAAATGGACAATTTTCAAGACAGAAATCACTTACCAAAGTTAAATCAAGATAAGGTAAACTATTTAAATAACTGTATAAGCTCTAAAGAAAAAGAAGTCACTAAAATCTCCAACAAAAAAGGCCAGAGCCAGATGAATTTAGTGCTGAATTCTACCAGACTTTTAAAGAAGAGCTAATATAAATACTCCTCAAACTACATCACAAAATAGAAACAGAAGGAACATTGCCAAACTCATTTTACTAAGCCACAGCAACCCTGATACCTAAACCACACAAAAACTCAACAAAGGAAGAAAAATTAAAACTGATTTTACTTATAAACATTGATGCAAAAATACTCAAGTAAGTACAAACCAACCATCATGATCAAATAGACTTCATATCAGGGATGCATGGATGGTTCAATATATGAAAATCCATCAGCATAATCCACTATATAAACAAATTGAAAGAAAAAAATTACACGATCATATCATTAGATGCTGAAAAAGCCTTTGAAAAAAAATCCAGCACCTGTTCATCTTAAAAGTATGAGATAGATCAGAGATAAAATGCACATACCTAACCATAATCAAAGAAATATACAGCAAGCCAGTATCCAACAGCACATTAAATGGAGAGAAACTTGCACCAATTCTACTAAAATCATGGGCAAGACAAGGCTTCTCACTCTCTCCTTATCTATTCAACATAGTACTTGAAGTTGTGGCCAGAGCAATAAGACAAGTAAAAGAGTTCAAGGAGTTACATTGGAAAGAAAGAAGACAAAGTATCACTATTTGTGGAAAATATGATAGTATACATAAGCAATGACAAAAATTCTACCTATAAATTCCTTCAGCTGATATACAACTTAAGCAAAGTGGCTAGATAGAAAATTTACTCAAAAAATCAATAGTCCTACTTTATATAAATGATACTTGAGCCAAGAAAGAAATTATAGTAAATAACACCCTTCAAAATAATCACAAATAATATAAAATATCTGGGTGTAACTCTAACCATGCAAGTGCAAAATCTATATGATAAGAACTTGAAGTTCCTGGAAGAAAGAAATTGAAGAAGATATCAAAAGAATGTAAAATTCCCCATGTTCATAGATAAGCAGGGTTGTCACCATGAAAATGCCATGTTTCCACAAGCAATTTACAGATTCAATCCAATTCCCATCAAAATTCCAACATAATTTCTTAAACAGCAATTCTCAACTATGGAAAAGCAAAAATCCCAGGTAACTAAAACAATCCTGAACAACAAAAGGACTCTGTGGCAGTTGTTTATAGCAGTTTTTTGTTTGTTTGTTTGTTTGTTTGTTTTTTGGTAATAGACAAAACAGGAAGCAACCTAGATGTCCATCCCTTAACTGAAGTACAGATGAAGAAAATGGTGTACATCTACACAATGCAATATTATTCAGTCATGAAAAACAAAGACATCATGAATTTTGCAAGAAAATGGATAGAACTTGAAGATATCATCCTGAGTGTGATAACTCCATCTCAGAAGGACATTTTTTTGGTATATATTCACTTACAGGTGGATATTAGCCATAAGATAAAGGATATTCATGCTACATTCCACAGACTGAAAGATGCTAAACAGTAAGGAAGGAGCAAGCAAGGATGGTTGAATTTCACTTAGAAGGGGAAGTAAATATAGTCATAATAGGCAGATGGAGAGAAGAGATAGTGGAAGGGAGAGGGTATGAGGAGAAAAATGGCGGGGGGGGGGGAGGCTTGATGATAGGTAAGAGGAGGAACAGGTGGGATGGCAGATGGCCCTAATCATGAATGGAAATCTGCAATTGACAGGGATGGGAAAGTAAAAGGGAAACCTCCAGGACGAGAGAGTCCTGAGTTAAGGAAGGTGCCTAAGAATCCATGAGGGTGACTTTAGTTGTGACTCTCAGAATTGAGGATATGGAACGTGAAGAGGCCACCCGTTATAGCCCGGCAGGAACTCCATTGGAGCAATAGGGACATCAACTATCCACAAAATATTTGCTGCAAAAGTTATCCTGTCTACAACAATTTCCGGGATGGGGGATAGAAGAGAGACTGAAGGAATGGCCAACCAATAACTGGCCCATCATGAGACCCATTCTATGGGCAAGCACCAATCCTGACACTACTAATAATACTCCGTTATTCATGCAGACAGGGGTCTAGCATAGCTGTCCTCTGAAACTCTACTGAGCAGCTTACTGAAACAGATGCAGATACCCAGAGCCAAAGAGTGGATGGAGTTTGGGGCTGATGGTGAGGGGGCACTGAGTGTGACATAAAGTTAATAAATAACAAAAATAGAACTTTCCTGAAAGTAACTCTATGAGAGATATTTCTTAAGTGATCATTGATTTGATCACAGGGTGTTGATTTTTCTTGGCTGTGTGCTGGCTATTCTTCGTTATCAATTTGGTTACATCTGGAATTAACTAAAGCCTAAGAAGCTGGGAATACTTATGAAAGATTTTTATAGTGTGTCATTCTGAGCTAAAAGGATTTAGCTTACAGCAAGTTCTTTGGTGTCAAAAGACCTTACTTTAGGCCACACCTGATCACACCCTATATAAAGGTCATAGAATAAGGACACTCTTTCTTGACTTCTTCCTTTAACTGCTTGCCTTCACCTTTAGACACCTGTAGAATGACCCTGTGGGATACTCCTGTCCAAGATCTTCTTTCTGAAGACACTTTAGATTCCTCCTCTTGTCTGTTTATTAGCAGCATATTGTGTTCCAGTGTTATTCTTGTCACTGAGAACATGATGAAAACCGCAGACAAGGCTCCTACCTTCATGTCTTTCTTGCTCCAACCATGACTAACTTTTAGAGTACAAATATTATGCCCTCATTCTCACAATGCTATTTTACAATATTCCTTTGTAATCAACCTGTCTCTAAGTGTCTCCATACTTCTGTTTCCAGACATATTTGGACAACATTGTGTGATTCATTTAACAACTGTTGATGTACACATTGTCCTTTCTGCAAACAATGTGTTTTTTATCACCTTAGAATAAAACCATTCCTTATAAAAAAAAAAAAAAAAGCTCAAGGCCTATCAAAAATAAAAATCACCCCTTCATAAAACTTTCTGTAAGTTTAAAAGCAAGCTTCTGTTCTCCCTTCTTCATCCTGTATGCTGAGTGTCTTCATTAGAAAATTATTTGTTCTTACTTCAAAAAGCTATAACATATGATTCTGAAGAAATGTGATTTGCATAAGTTTATGCACCCTCACCAAATATGAGTTGGCCCTGTGTTTAAGGGTTGATACTAATCTTACATATAGATAATGTGCCAGTAAAGATTTTTTAACATGAAAACAATGATGCATTTTCCCAGGAAATGTGAATAAAGAATACATTGTCTATTTGTTTGTACAGTTTTGTTTTTCTGAGCCTATTTTTGCTTAGTCGATTGCCAAATCTAAAGATACAGTGCTACCAGCTAATAAGCATATGTCCTTCTGATGCCTCCATTCAAAGCCAAAAGGACTGATGTGTAACTAGTCTCTATGCAAGCTCTTGATTTGAAGTATTTTCAGATTTTAAAAGTGACCATTTTCCTACAAGCACCAGTTTGTTGTTGGTGCATTACTAGCTCTCACGTATGCCAAGGTTTACATAATTGGTATGTTGTGAAACTGTTCCATGTAACCAGATGATTTTCATATAGCAACAGACAATAGTCTCTGATGAAGCTTTTATTCACAATTAATTAGCACAGCAAAAGGTTCAGCTTTGGCTCTGTCCTTTCAGAAGATTGTACTGTGACACAGATTTGCATTCATGCAGCACAGCTGCTTTCCGTGAAAAGAGCATTTGCCCTCACAATAATTTTCAAGCATATGAAGAATAGTTTAGCTCCTAAAGGAGTAAACCATAGGGCAAAGCAGATGGCTTACATGTGATATTGACAAATTGTCTTTCCCATACATATTATCCTAAATATTTCTGCAAACAACTTTCTCTATTGACACTTTGAAAAACACCAGGATAAAAAAAAAATTCTAGGGATAATTCTATAATACCACGTCATAGAATTATTTGAGATGTAAATCATAAATCATTTAGCAGTCCAAGAACATCCTAAGCCAATTTAGCAGGCAATTATTTTAATCAATGCCATTAATCCATTCAGTTGGAGGTAAGAATATCTCACAGCAGTTTAGTTAACATTAAAATCTATAATTTTAAAATCTATGATTTCAATAAAGAAGTGGTCCATAGAAATAATTTAAATACATGAACTTTCTCAAGGTATGACTCATAGCTTCCAATGTTTTAAATACAATTGACATTCATCAAATGTGTTCTATATTATATTTCTTATTCCCATTAAAATATGAACTTCATATAATTTCACCATACCTTGTAATTTTAAGAAACACTTAGATACAAGGAAATAATTTCATCATACCATATAATTTTAAGAAACATTTAGATACAAGGAAAATGATGTGTGGGTGTGAAGAGATACTTCTACTAAAAATAAATTAAGATACATTGGGAGATCTATAATTTTCCTAGGCCTTTCAATAGTAATCATAGGAACACTTGGTGTTCTATCCTAGTCACATGCATCTGTTCTTGCCATGCAGCCTTTTTCATATATGATAACGTAATTATGCTTTAATGCATTGAGACAACCTTAATATTCAGCATTATTACATTTAAGCTTAAGCGCACAATCTTGGTATTTAGAATATTACTCACAGGTCTATATGTATTATATAGACCTGTAGTACAGAAGTATGCAAGAAACCATGTACCTTAATGTGGGGTGTGTAGAATATGCATAGTTTCCCATGTTATGCTATAAAAATTGAGAGCAATAAGATTAATCCTAAAATCAATATGATACTGATTAATTTTCCATTGAGAAATAGCTAAATATTATTGAGAATTTTAGCTGATTCATGATTTTCTCTCTTGTAAAATAATGGTGTACTATAAGACAACCTAACACAGTGGTTCTCACCCTTGTTAATGCTGCAATCCTTTAATATAATTCCTTATGTTTTTGTGACCCCAATCATAAAATTATTTTGTTGCTACGTCATAACTATAATTCTGTCACTGTTTTGAATTGTGATGTGAATATCTGATAAGCAGAATGTCTGATATGCCACACCTCAAGGGGTTGGGACCCAAAGCTTGAGAACCTCTGTTAATCTTTAACATAATATTATCTTATATTGGACCTTGATAAAATTCTCAGCTTGCTTTAAGATGTAACAGGATTGTGTCTTACTCAACATGCATGATGTTTTCTCTATGTGCATCCAGTTAGAACATTATGTCATATTTCTGAGGAAAGTTGATGGCTTGGTGAAGTTAGCAGTAGGAACTGAATACATAACGGTTTTCTCTTGTGAGTCATCAAAGATATCATGATTCGAAGACATCATTCATATTAGGATGCGAGATATATGCTTTGGTAAAAGTGACCTGTTTGAATATGTTGAGCCCATGGGAAGTGGCACTCCTAGGACATCTCAACTTGTTTGAGCAGGTGTGGCCTTGTCAGAAGCGTGTCCGTGTGTAAGTAGACTTTGAGGATCCCTAATGCTCAAGCTTCACCCAGTGCAGAAGAGTCAATCCTTGCCTGGATGCCTTCAGATCAATATATAAAACACTCAGCTTCTTCTCTAGCACCTTGTCTGCCTGGATGCTGTTATGTTTCCTACCATGATGAAAATGGACTGAACCTCTGAAACAATGAGCCAGCCCAAATTAAATGTTGTCCTTTATAAAAGTTGCCTTGGCCATGGTGTCTCTTTACAACAATAAAACACTAAGACGCTGTTTTTTGTTTTGGGGTTTTTGTGTGTGTGTGTGTGTGACAGAATTCCTTATAAAACCTGTCTTCAAAAATCCTCATGGTCATCTGAACTTACAGTCCTTGTTTCACTGCATTATGTCAATATAACTTCTCCAGTCACTCTTCTGTGTGTCTGTATGACTGTAGTAGTAATGAAAAGTCCTGCCACTCTTGCTCATCAATGGATGTTATTTTCTCTCATATGAAATGAACATGATTGATCTCTCCTTTGTTTCCAAGGTCAAAAAAAAAGTCAGGAAACAACCCTTGTTGCTACTTCCTATATGGTGATTATACAACTTTGAAAATCTGACTTCAATGACTAATCATTCCAATTAAAGAATTATTCATTTGATTTGAGTTTTACTGTAGCCCTGAAAGATTCCAAGATTGGATTATGTTTGAACAGAAGGTCTGCTTCCATGAAAACAATTAAAGGAAGCTGGGATCTGGCTGGGACTACAAGGTGCCTTGCTCAACTGAGCGAAGATCAGAAGTGGACTTAAGTTAACCAAGTGCGGAAAGCTGCATTTTCCCACTGTGTTGAAGGCCCAGCCTAATTTCAAATTAACAGCCAGATATGTTTTGAAAATATTTGTCTGACACATTATTTAAAATCTGCTGCCACAATATGGTGAGATATTATTTTATGCTGAACACAGTTTCTTGCTAAACAAAATATTTTGAATAAAAATGATACTCAATCTGTTAAGAGAATATGTACATATAAAGCTAAGCTGTAGAACTAGAGCCATGTGTTGGGAGAAAATTACTATTTAAAGGACCCCATGTTTTGGTAGAATGAGTGGTATCTTTCACACCAACCCATTCTTAGGACCAAGGGAAAATTAGGGGAAATTAATCTCTGTATTCACATTCACTGAAGCAAAATTGTGACAGCTAATGGTCTGTATGCATGGCATGTTAATAAAACACTAACAAATGTAAAATCTAACTAAACATTTGTAGTAAAACACAGTCCTCCTTTTATAAGTTCTCTTGGAAAGATTGTATAAGTTGTCTGGTATAGATCTTACTGGATGTGTTCAACATAACTTGAAAATACTTTCACATGAAAAGCATTAAATTTAAGGATAACATATAGTATTGAATGTTATGTCAATAGATGGATAAATGTAGAGATCATATGTTGAGGTCCAATATATTTATATATCATTTATATACTATGAATTCTGTGTTGTTTACTACTGGTAATTTTACAATATAAAAACTCTAAAGTTAGATCTATTTGATTAGATATTTGAAGATGTAAAACCAATAGCTATGGATCTTCTATTTAAATGTGCACAGGCAGATGAATTTTGGTTTTGCTGTGAATATAAAATTATACCACTTTCAAACTTTCTCTTCTCTCAACATTTGTCTACCTACTAAGTGTAAAAATCTAGTCAAACAGCAGGTAATTATTAAGCTTAATACTAGAACTGATTGCTTAAGCAAATTAAAACAATATAAAAATTAAAGGCAACAGAAAACTGCATTTACTCAGAAATTTTCTGAGAGATTACAAACTTGTACATACATGCTACCTCAGATTCTTATATCTGTATATTGTCTAATAAAATATTACAAACTGAATGTTTGAAGTGAGAATACATTTCTCATAGTTCTTGAGAGTAAAATTCCAAGATTAGAGTGGATATGAAGAGGTTTTCCAGGCTTGCAAATATCACACGCTACTTTTATGCTGCACCTTCATAGATGTGAAAGCAGAAGGTATGTCCTAGTTTCTGTGTGTGTTTATAAATGTCACACTCCCTGCATGAAGAGAGTTTCCTTTTAACTTATCTATAACTAGTAATTACCCAAAGACTACTCCAAACATCACTCATTATATTTAGTTCTTCAAATACAAATAATGGGACTACTGGAATTTTCAATAGATAATATACTTACTAATATTTTTGGACTATTTTATTATCTTTTAATAACATAGCTTAAATACAAAATAAATTATGTTGAAAATTTGTTCTGAAAAATATAATATGTATCTAATAATTTGAACTTCAAATCTGAATGAAGAAGGCAGGCAGATATAATTACATACCATTTTACTTATTCCATAATTTGTATTGTTTCTGTTTTGAGAAAAATGATAAATGCCAGCAAAGGTTTCTTCTGCCATGAACTCTGGTTCTGGAAAACAAGATGCTAGTAAAATTGTAAAGAAAACAAATGGCATATTCTAAGATACATGATCCAACTTTGTACTTACATATTGAGGATCAAAATTTCTGGGAATTTACCAACAAACTGAAACTTGAAACAAACTGAGTTTTGAGAGAGAAAGAGAGAGAGAGAGACAGAGACACAGACAGAGAGGGAGGGAGAGAGGGAGGGACGGAGGGAAGGAGGGAGAGAGAGAGAGAGAGAGAGAGAGAGAGAGAGAGAGAGAGAGAGACTTCATCTTTGCAGAGAAAGCCAAATTCATGGAGGGTGTATGTCACTTCATTTTATTACATGACTAACTTGAAATTCTTAATGATCTCATTTTAGTAAATGAATATTGTCCAATTTTGTAGATGTACCACATATTCTTTACTCATTCTTCTGTTGAGGGAAATCTAGGATGTTTACAGTTTCTTCCTAGTATGAATAAAACTGCACTGAACAGAGTTGAGTAAGTGCTCTTATGGTATAGTGGGCGATCTCTTCAGTATATGCCCCAGAATGTTATAGCTGTATCATGGAGTAGGACTATCCCCAATTTTCTGGGAAACTGCCAAACTGATTTCCAGAATGATTGTAGAAGTTTCCATTAGCACCAGAAATGGAGGAGTATTCCCCCCTTTTCCATATCCTCAGCTGCATGTGCTGTCACGTTAGGTTTTGCTGTTGTTGTTGTTGCTAGTTGAAGTGATCATTTATTAAACTTTTTAAAAAATTTCTGTAGATTTTTGCTTTATTTGCATTTCATGTGTTATCTCTGTCCTCATTTCCCCTCTGAAAACCCCCTATCCATCTTCCCTTTCCCTGCTCACCAACACCTATATTCCACTTTTCTGACCTGGCATTCCCCTACACTGGGGTGTCCAGAGGACCAATGCCGTCTTCTCTCATTGTTGTCTGAAAAAGCCATCCTCTGCTAATATGTAGCTGGAGTCATGGGTGCCTCAATGTCTACTCTTTGGATGGTGGTTTAGTCCCTTGGAGGTCTGGGAATACTGGTTGGTACATATTATTGTTCCTCCTATGGGGCTGCAAGCCTCTTCCACTCCTTGGGTCTTTTCTTTAGCTCCTCCATTGGGGACAGTATGCTCAGTCCATTGGTTGGCTGTGAGTCATGGGTATTTTGACCCCTGTTCTAAGAATGACCAATGTGTCCATACTTTGGTCTTCCTTCTTCTTGAGCTTCATAAGATCTATGAATAATATCTTGGGTATTCTGAGTTTTTGGACTAATATCCACTTATCAGCAAGTGTATTCCATGTGTTTTTAATCTCAGCCAATTAGACTAGTATAAAAAAGAATCATGGAGTCATTTTGATTTGGGTTTCCCTGATGAATAAGGACATTGAATATTTGTTTAAGACATTTACAACCATTAAAGATGCCTCTATTGGAAATTCTCTGTATCCCTCTGCATCCCAAATTTAATTATTTAGATCGTGGGTATATAGTTTACTAAGTTCTTTATATATTTTGAATGTTAGTTTCTTTTGGATATAGGGTTGGTAAAGATATTGGCCCATGCTCTAGGTTGTCATTTTGCTCTATTGATGGTGTCCTTATCCTTTTAAAAGCTTATCAGTATCATGAAGTCCCATTTATTAATTGTTGATCTTAGTGCCTGAGCTATTGGTGTTCTGCTCAGGAATTGGTCCCCTGGTAATGAGTTCAGGGCAGTTCTCCACCTTCTCTGTTATTAGATTGAGTGTATCAGATTTTACTTTGAGGATTTTGATCCACTTGGACTGAGTTTTGTGAAGGGTGATAAACATGGATATATTTGCATTCTTCTATATGAAAACATCTAGTTATACCAGAACCGTTTGTTGAGGATACTTTTCTTTTACAATTGTATGGTATTGGCTTCTTTGTTAAGTGTCCATAGATCTGGAGGATAATTACTGGGTCTTCCATTCTATTCCATTGAGCAACCTGTCTGATTTATGCAAATAACATAAGGTTTCTGTTACTATTTCTCTGTAGTATGACTTTAAAACATTGGAGCTTAAACCTCCTGAAATTATTATATTGTACAGGACTGTTTTAGGTATTGTGGGTATCTGATTTTCTATATGAAACTGAGACTTGCTCTTTCAATGTTTGTAAAGAATTGTATTAGACTTTTGATAGTAATTGTACTTATCTGTAGATTGCTTCTGGAAAGATGGCCATTTTTACTATGTTAACCCTACTTATCTTTGAGCATGGGAGATTTTTTTTCATATTCTGATATTTTCTTCAATTTCTTTCTTCATAAAGAACTTGAAGTTCATGTCTTACATGTCTTTCACTTGCTTAATTAAAGTTACACTAAGATATTTTATATTATTTGTGGGTTTTGGGAAGGGTGTAGTTTCCCTAATTTCTTTCTCAGGCTCTTTATTGTTTATATAAATTTGTACTGAATTTTTGGAGCTAATATTGTATCCAGCCACTTTGCTGAAAATATTTGTCATATATATTAGTTCTCTATTAGTGTTTCAGGGTCACTTATATAATCATTCTATCATATCATTTGCAAATGATACTTTGACTACTTGTTTTTCAATTTCTTTCTCATTGATCTCCTTTAATTGTTTTATTGTTGTAGCAAAAACTTCACATACTGTGTTGAATACATAGGGAGACTGTGGCCAACTTTTTGGCCCTGATTTTAGTGGAATTATTTTCAGTTTTTCTACATTTAATATGATGTTGGCTATTGTCTTGCTGTATATTTTTTATTATGTTTAGGTATACAACTTTTATCCCTGCTTTCTCCAAGACTTTTAACATGAAGAGGTGTTTGATTTTGTCAAAGCCCTTTTCAAAATCTAATGTAATGATCATGTGATTGTTTTTATCCAGTTTGTTTATATAGTGGATTTCATTGATGGACTTTCATATATTGAAGCATCACTGCATCCCTGGGATGTAGCCTACTTGATGATGGTGTGTGATGTTTTTGATGATTTCCTGGATTTGATTTGCTGACAAATGTATGGAACTAGAAAAAATACTAAGTGAGGTAACCCAGACCCAGAAAGGCAATCATGATATGCACTCTCTCATAAGTGAACATTAGCCATAAAGTACAGGATAACCATACTATTGTCTGCAGAAACAAACCAAAAACTAGATAATTAGCGGAGCCTAAGGGATGATGTATATATCTCACTCCAAAGGAGAAACAAAATAGTTATCAGATATGAACTGTGTGGGAGATGGGGTGAGGAGGAACATGGGGATAATGATCATGTTTTTGAGGATGGGCAGTAGGAGAAGTCTAGAAGTGAGAATAGAAAATGTTGTGGTACATACATCTCTGGGACTAGCTGAAAACTTGGGACAGGAGATGCTACAAGTAGTCTATGATATGACCTTTCTGAGATTCATACATACAGGTGGCATGGAGACTGAAGTGGCTACCTCCTACAGATTGGTAGGACTTTCACTGGAGAGCGAAGGGGTAACAACCCACCCATAAAATCCTCAATTCAAATGTCTCCTTGCTTACAAGATGTACAGGAATAAAGGTGAAGCTGTGCCAAAGGGAACTGCCAATCAAAAATTAACCCAACTTTAAACCCATCCCATGTGAAGGAGCCAACCCCTGAATCTTATTAATGAAACTCTGCTATACTTGCAGAAAATTGCCTAGCATATTGTCTTCTGAGAGGCTTCAACTAGCATCTGAATAGAAACAGATACACAAAACTACAAGCCAATATTGTGCAGAGCTCCTTGAGTCTTGTTCAAGTTGTTGATAAGATTGGGGAACTGGATGGGTGAAGGGAACTACAAAACCTAGAGTCTACTAATGTTAGGTGATGCTAGGACTAGATGTCCCAGGGAAAGGTGGTACCATATGAGGGCTTACCCTCCTCTGAGGTGACAGGAGGGATAATGAGGGGAGGGATTTGACAGGGTAGGACTGGGAGGAAAGGAGGTAGTGGGACTTCAATCAGGATATAAAGTGAATTAAAATTAAATTAATGAAAAAGAGAAATTCTTAATGATTGTATTTTTGAGTTTGCATTTATTAGAAAAATGCAAATGGAAAAATGAAACATTTACACCAGAAATACACATTAAAAACTAAAAACATACACATTGTTCCTTGTTCCCTAATTTGCACATAGCATTCAAACTGATGCATGAAAATCACATTCTACTGAAACCAAGATAAATGTGAAATCAATTATTCTCAGAGTGTACAAGGTAACCGTGTAGCCTTGGCACTTACATTCTCTCCAATAAAGAACCTGTTTTAAATGTAGAAATCAGTGCTTTTTTCAAGGAACATAATCTACCCAGGAACCAAACACCATTGGGTACACATGCTTCTTTTATAGACTAGATAATTAACATTAATTTCTTATTTCCATAATATATTTTCTATTCACCTTGTATCCCAATATCAGCTGCCTCCCCCTTCACTTCCCAGTCCCAGTCCCTTTTCCACAAATCCCTCGCTAATTATACCTTCTTTTTCCTCAGAAAAGTAGAACCCTCCCTTGGGTGTGGCCCCACACTGGGACATCAAGTTTTAACTGGACTAAGAACTTCCTCTCCCACTGTGACCCAACCAGGTAGTCCAGATAGAAGAAGGAACCAATTCCAGGCAACAGAGTCAGAGACAGCCTTTGCTATAATTGTTAGAGGCCTCACATGAAAACCAAGCTGTACATCTGCTACACATATTTAAAGGGCCTATGTCCAACCCCTTCATGCTTTTGGTTGGTTGGTCAGTCTCTGTGAGGGCCCATGGGCCTAGGTGAGTTGACTCCATGGATTATCTTGTGGTGTCCAGTGATATAGAGAAGGTGTATGGACATTATACTTACTATTTTTTTTAGTCCTTCACTTTTTCATTACAAAAAGTTACAACATGGGCACAATATGTACAATGTGCATATCAAAGGTGAAAGTATAATCAACAGTGCTTATTTTCACTATGTTTCTGTTGCTCTTGTAACAATAAATGAAGTAATTTTGGACTAAGTATTAAACTTAAAATGCTTATTTTTGCTGTTTGCATTTTCTTCTGTAAAACTGACACTGTGCAATGTAACAATGAATAATAAAACACTAAAAACTTTCAATTTTAGATATTCTTCATTTCATTATATTAAATAAAAAGTAAAAACAATTTGACATTTCCAGAGAAAGAAAAAGGTAGATTAACAGATTTATCTTCCAGTACTCTCATATTTAGAGCCAGATGCTCTAAATTTGTGTTGTGAAATAGGCTCTACAAATAATGCATGGCCATTAGAACAACTGCCAGATTTGGGACAGAGAAAACAAGACAAGAGAAGAAGAGGCAAAAGAGGTGACATAGGTGATACCCACGAGTGCTTTTTGACTTTGAGAAGCTATAGCCAAGTGGATGTTACATCCAGAGGAAATGTGAAAATATGAGCAGTAGAAAGTGGGAAAACATACAGGAAGCAAATCTATACGTAAACTGTTTTATAAATTAAGAGGATTTATACTGTGGCTCATGGATCTTGTGTCTCTTAGTAACAACTTATCTAACTCTAATCATGGACTACCCCAGCTTGCTCATGCCACGTGTCCACAATCAGATAAACCATCCTGTAGGACACTGAAAAAGCAGATTACATCAAGTGTTAAGGCAGCTATACTGTAATGAGTACATATAAATTAATCTTAGTAAAGGATTTTATTTGGATTAAATTTAAAAAGAAAATACTGAAGTTTAAAAGCTGAATTAGGATAAAATGTTATAAACTAAACTAGAGAGTGCAAGGGAACTACTTACTGTGCAATTAGAGCAGATGGCATTAAGTGAGAGAGTTTTCTAAGCAAAGGTTTAGGTTTCTGACATTGGAGACCAGATATTAATACAAGTTTAGAGGGAGTTGACGAGGCACAAAAATAATGCATGCCATTTTCAACACATTAAAGTTAAGGTTTTCAAGTACAAAGAATTTAAAAGTATTTGTTAAAATAAGTTTTTATAGGTCATTCAGTAACTTAGTAGAGATGTTAATAAAACATGAAGATTACATTTCTTCAGAAGATGGGGTCTCAGACTTGAAGCCACACAGCAGAGTAAGACACCAATCCCAGGCTACATTGTACTTCAAGAGCCCTATCAAATAATTTTATATATAAAACCATTAATAAAATATATAACATGTTTTATACCAATAATTACTGAGGATAGTTCCACAATGTAATACAATTGTGTAGTATAGAATTCTAAATATCTGGATCATATGTAGTTCAGTTAACATGTTCTCATGCAAAAAAACTTCTCTGCTTTAGGGACAAACTTTCAGTTTTTGCATTAATTATGACAGAGCTGCTTGTTATTTGAAACAATTTAATTTATTATCTCTGTTAATATTAATTATTGATTTAGAGATCAGTTCAAAAATTATGAAATTCCAAATGGATTAAGCAACATAAACTTTAAAATATAGTTTTCTGTAGGTCAAACATTTATCAAATGGCAGTGCAGTGAAAAAGTCTGATTCTTGTACCTTGATATTCCTAGCTTACATTTCTGTTCTACATTTTATTTAACAAAACACTCCTGATAAAGAATATGACACCATTTTCTTTTTTCTTTTTTTTTTTTTATGAAATCTTAGTGTTGTTTTGATTTGCATTTCCCTAATGACTAATGAAGTTGAGCATTTTTTTAAATTTTTTTATTCGATATAATTTATTTACATTTCAAATGATTTCCCCTTTTCTAGCCCCCCCACTCCCCGAAAGTCCCTTAAGGCCCCTTCTCTTCCCCTGTCCTCCCTCCCCCCCCTTCCCACTTCCCCATTCTGGTTTTGCCGAATACTGTTTCACTGAGTCTTTCCAGAACCAGGGGCCACTCCTCCTTTCTTCTTGTATCTCATTTGATGTGTGGATTATGTTTTGGGTATTCCAGTTTTCTAGGTTAATAACCACTTATTAGTGAGTGCATACCATGATTCACCTTTTGAGTCTGGGTTACCTTACTTAGTATGATGTTCTCTAGCTCCATCCATTTGCCTAAGAATTTCATGAATTCATTTTTTCTTTTTCTTTTTTTTTTTCGATATAATTTGCAGACACTCTGAAGCTAATAGAAAAGAAACTGGGGAAGACCCTTGAGGCCATCAGTACAGGGGGAAAGTTTCTGAACAGAACACCAATAGCGAATGCTCTAAGATCAAGAATTGACAAATGGGACCTCATAAAATTACAAAGTTTCTGTTAGGCAAAGGACACCATCAAGCGGACAAATCGGCAACCAACAAATTGGGAAAAGATCTTCACCAATCCTACATCAGACAGAGGGCTAATATCCAATATATATAAAGAACTCAAGAAGTTAGACTCCAGAAAACCAAACAACCCCATTAAAAAATGGGGTACAGAGTTAAACAAAGAATTCTCACCCGAAGAACTTCGGATGGTGGAGAAGAAGCATCTTAAAAAATGCTCAATTTCATTAGTCATTAGGGAAATGCAAATCAAAACAACCCTAAGATTTCATCTTACACCAGTCAGAATGGCTAAGATTAAAAATTCAGGAGACAGCAGGTGTTGGCAAGGATGTGGAGAAAGAGGAACACTCCTCCACTGCTGGTGGGGTTGCAAATTGGTACAAGCACTCCGGAAATCAGTCTGGCAGTTCCTCCAAAAACTGGGCACCTCACTTCCAGAAGATCCTGCTATACCACTCCTGGGCATATACCCAGAGGATTCCCCACCATGTAATAAGGATACATGCTCTACTATGTTCATAGCAGCCCTATTTATAATTGGAGATGCTGGAAAGAACCCAGGTATCCCTCAACAGAAGAGTGGATGCAAATAATGTGGTATATCTACACAATGGAGTACTATTCAGCCATTAGAAACAATGAATTCATGAAATTCTTAGGCAAATGGATGGAGCTAGAGAACATCATACTAAGTGAGGTAACCCAGACTCAAAAGGTGAATCATGGTATGCACTCACTAATAAGTGGATATTAACCTAGAGAACTGGAATACCCAAAACATAATCCACACATCAAATGAGGTACAAGAAGAAAGGAGGAGTGGCCCATTGTTCTGGAGAGACTCAGTGAAGCAGTATTCGGCAAAACCAGAATGGAGAAGTGGGAAGGGGTGGGTGGGAGGACAGGGGAAGAGAAGGGGGCTTACGGGACTTTCAGGGAGTGGGGGGCTAGAAAAGGGGAAATCATTTGAAATGTAAATAAATTATATGGAATAAAAAAAATTTAAAAAAAAGAATGTCAAAAAAAATTATATCGAATAAAAAAAAAAAAGAAAGAAAGAAAAAGAAAAAGAAACCAGAAATGTAGCTCAGTGGTAGAGTGCTTGTAAAAAAAAAAAAAAAGCATGAAAGGGTGCTGAATTTTGTCAAATGCTTTTTAAGCATCCAATGAAATGACCATGTGTTTTTTTTCTTTTGAGTTTGTTTATGTAGTGGATTGCATTGATGGATTTCCGTATATTGAACCAACCCTGCATTCCTGGGATAAAGCCTACTTGATCATGCTGGATGATCATTTTGATGTGTTCTTGGATTCGGTTGGCAATATTTCAGGAAATTGAGACAACTCAAAGATTATGTTAATGTTGTTCAATCATGCTGCAGATTTGCTGCTAGGATATTTAAGAACACTTAAAGATCAATATTATGCAAACAAGTCAACTATAAAGCACCAGTTTCCAAAGGTGAGCCTCACCCACATGCTCACCATGAAACACACCACAAACAACATTTACCGAATGTCCTCATACACGCTGCAATGTAAGTGAATAATGAAAATGATTTGATAAGTGAAAGAATGTATCTCCAAGTACAATATAGTATATTTAAATATTTCAGGAATTATAAAGGAATAGAGATAAAAGATAAGTTAGTGCCTGGGCACATGCTGGAACAAAAGGAACCCAAGTGAAATTTCTTAAGAGATCTTGAATATATTACAAAACATAACATGATTGTACATATTTGTGAATGAAGCAAAAATAATTGGATTGCATAATGCAAATGAATAAACTACCCACCATCCAAAGTAGATCTTAATATAATTATAAAAATTGAATACATTCTAAATAAAATTTAAAACATCCAAAATAAACTTCTGTATTGTTATCAAAATACATAAACTATATCAAGTAATTTGCATAGTCATAGCAATCTAACTACTGAAGACCCACCAACAACATCCTCTTCTTAATTTCAGGTGTCATTGGTTGAGTTTGAAATGCTCCCCAAAGGCTCATGTGTTGAAGGCTGGTGCCACTCTTTGGAGTCTGGGAGGGGGACAGGCAATAGGAACTTTGGAATGAACAAAATGGATATTTTATGTATTTGTCAGAGCATTGAAAGTCTATCACAACATGATATATAGTTCAAACACTTTATTTTGGGAAACAATCACCAACGCTTCAGTCTGGATCCACTAACCATTCAGTGACCTGATGGCTCTTCTTCTCCTAGGATGAATTCTCATTACCACCAACTTTGTCAAATTTCCCAGTTATTAAGCAAACACTTTGAAGTATACCAGACTTTATTGGAATGATTACAGAAATAGACATTTTGTTCAACTTGTGCTTGAAGATGAAGAAGAATTGTACTGGAGATTTGTAGATTCTTTTTTTTTTTTTTTTTTTTTTTTTTTTTTTTTTTTTTTTTTGCTTGACACAATTTCTTATGAAGCATCCTTTAATGTTGTCATGTGCACACAGTAACTCTCAGGGCACACAGAGAGAAACAGAGTCAGAAAAAATTAGAGTAACAAGATAAGATTGATTCCTCATATCATAATCAGTATACTCCTCCAGTTGCCTTAGGGACAGATTCCTTTAGTAATATATCCAGTGTAAGCTTAATTTCTGTTTACATTCAGCTAAAAGCAAGAATTGCACTGAACATGGTTGCTGACCTCTGGCTATTCTGTACCATTAACCTCAGATTCTGTTCTGCTTAATAGTATAATGTTTTGGACAAATTGTTCTTCTTTCACTGCCCTGGTCTGTACTATATCTTTCCCAGTTTCACAATTCCTTATTTACCTGGTGAAAAGTCACTTCCTTGGAAAAGCTTTAAAATTCCTATGTTGAACATTTGACAAACAATTTCCCTATTATCACACTACATACAAATGCATACGTTGATAATTTTCCCTTGTATTTTTTTTCAAATATGCTCCCCCTACCAATAGTGTGATGATAGAAACCAATGCAAGAACAGGAAAATTTTTATAGATGAATACTGTTTCTAGATCAGTGCATAGTAATTTGTAATAGCCAAGAAATAATTTTCTGAATGAGTAAATCAATAACTAAGTAAAGCCAACATAATTGAAATAGTTTTTACTTGAGGGTACTACTTGAATTAAGCAAGAGATAACATTATCAGAAAATAAAGGATAGTAAAATCTGTTACATTTGTTGAACTTGTATAACTGTGTACTAGAGATTTCTGAACTGCTCAAAGTGAATAGTTTTAATGTTTTAAAGTTTTAAAGTTTAATAGTTTTAATGTTTTAAAGTTTTGGGGAACCTTTCCAAAGCTTAGTTCTTTCATGGATTGGCAAAAAGAAAGAAGACTTTATAAAAGTCTCTAAAAAAGAAAAAAAAGGAACCTATTCAATTGGCATCAATATTGTTTTCTAATAGACTGCAGATCTTGGTCCACAGTTTCTGAGCATGCAATGCGTGATATGAGGAGACACTTTCTAGATCATTGCATACAGAGAACTTGAAGAGATTAGAAAGGCATAATAGATCCAGCTGGAAAAGCTTAACCCAGGTGGATTTTTTTTTTAAGGTTAATGAATAGTGGCAACTCCTGAGTTAACTGAATCTGATTCTGAAAACCTGAATTGGTCTGCAGATGGAGGTTACTGTATGAAGCATCTAAAGTTTGGTACTAAAGTCCAGGGCACACAGCCAATTTTAGAACTGAAGAACCACATACAGCTGTGACTGATTAGCCATGGAACGTCTGGGGCAACCATAGAGGGGTCTTAAGCTCTTCTTTCAACAGATCTTAAACTATGGAAAGAAAGATAAAGGGAAGTATACATTAAAATAAGTATCATTTGGAATGTAAACAAAGAATATAGAAAATAAAAATATATAATAAAAAATAAATAAAATAAAATAAGTAGAAAGAGATAAACTAAAAATAGCAAAAAAATTAGTTTCGATAATTTATTGAGTCTAAATACTTCTGTAATGTTAACAAAAACAATAATCCCCTTTATAATAATATTCACATTTGTTTATAGTGTGGTTCATTATAAGGGAAGATATGAAAAAAATCTACTTAAAATAAATTTGTCTCAAAAAAAGACAATGTTTAATGATGATACTCCTTAGAACAGTGGCTTTTTTTCTGGTTGTATCCAATACATTTTATGAATGCCCTTCAAGAGGGGGAAATCTAATCTGAATTGTTCGTTTATTTTGGAGTAATATATGTCATATATTATACTAAACAGTTCTATAATAAAACAGATTAAATAAAGTTAAGATTTTCATCACTTTCAATTTTTTTTTATTTTTATTTTAAACTCCAGAATTTATTCCCCTCCCTGTCCACCCTCCATCTGTTCAACATCCCATACTTCCTCCCTGCCCCCCTGTCTCCACAAAGATATCCTCAACTCCCAACCCCCACCCCACCAGACCTCTATACTCCCTGGGGCCTCCATTCTCTTCAGGGTTAGGTAATCTTTTCTGACTAAACCCAGACCAGGCAGTCCAGTGCTGTATATGTGTTGGGTGCCTCATATCAGTTGGTGTATGTTGCCTAGTTGGTGGTCCTTTATCTGAGAGATCTTGGAGGTCCAGGTTAATTGAGATTGCTGGTTCTCCTAAAGGCTCATTCTTCTCCTCAGCTTCTTCTAGCTTTCCCTTAATTCAACCACAGGGGTCAGCAGCTTCTGTCCATTGGTTGGGTGCAAAGATCTGCATCTGACTCTTTCAGTTGCTTGCTAGTTCTTTTGGAGGGCAGAAATTAAAATTCCTGTAACAAGAATTTGAAAGGCCTGTACTTATAAACATACAGAAATATACCATGTGAATACTTCAGAATACAGTTGGCATATTATTGCCTACCAGGGTTATTTGACTTACTATCTCATTTTGGAATCTCACCATAAATTTTATAAATTCGGAGCTGGAGAGATGGCTCAGGATTTAAAAGCACTGGATACTCTTCCAGAGGACTTGGGTTCAATTCGAGGACCCAAAAATCAGCGTACCACTATGGAACTCTAGTTCTGCACTTTCCCATAGACATACAGGTAGGAAAAACACGAATGCACATGACATAAAAGTAAATAAACTATATTTTTAAATTATAAATTCAAATGAATTAAAACTCAAATAATATTAATTTTGACACACCAAAGTATGCACTTCTTTATTTATGGATTATATAATTTTCATGAAAGTACATAGCATAAACCAATTTAATAAAATACATATATATGATGTATATTTTTTAATGAGAGTTTTGTCTTGCTTGAATAAGCATACTCAGCTTCTTTTTGATGTTTTTTTTTACTTACCTTATTATATATTATCCCCAACCAGTGTTTTCCCTCCCTGAACTTCTCCAACTTTCTCATTCACTTCTCTTCCATTTCTCTTCAGAAAAGTCAGAGCTTCCAAGTATATGAACCAAACATGTCATATCAGGTTGCAATAAGATTAGGCAGCTCTCCTCATATCAAGGCAACCCAATAGGAAAAGAAAGTTCCCAAAGCAGACAAAAGATGAGCCCTACTTCCATTATTAGAAGTCTCCCAAGAAGAATAAGGTGTATATATGTATATATACACATATACATATATATGCAGAAGGCCTAAGTCAGCCACATGCCAACTTCCTGATTGTTGGTTCAGATTTTGTGAGTCCAGGTAACTTGATGTTATTAGTTATCTTGTGGTATCCCTTACCCCATTGTCTCTTAAAATACTTCCTCCTTCTGTGATATAGGATTCCCTGAGCTCCAACTACTGTTTGTCTGTGGGTCTCCATCTCTGTTTCCATCAGTTGCTGAATGAAGCCTCTCTGATGAAAACTGGGCTAGGCATCAATCTATGAGTATAGCAGAATATCATTAAAATATACTGGCTTTTTAAAGTATTACATTGAATTCTAAATATATGCTTTATTTCCACTAGTCCAGTTCAGAGAAATATAATATATAAGCAAAAATTTCCAAAGAATTTTATTCGTGGATATAAATATTGCAGCATTGATATCATGCAAGTTCTCATAACTCATTTAGAGAAAAGTACAGAAGGAAAGAAGCATTTAGTGCTAGTACGAAAGAAGAGTTTCCCATTAGAAGTTTCAAAGCAGGTTGATCACACTTGAAAGGGGAAAGTTAAAGGTTTGAGGGACAGAAGTAGTTAACAAATCAGATTGGTCAGTGGATAATGCACAATCTTTCTCAAGATTGCAAAATAATTTTTAGACAAGGCTAGAATACAAAAATATATCGCACATACTATTATTTAATAATCCTATTCTGAACTATCTTGCAAAAATATATTTATCATAATATGTCAACTAAATGGAGAGGTTGGAATTGATTAGACAACTCCTGAACGCTAGGTGAGTTAGTAGTGCTTTAATAGGTTACACATTCTTCCTGTTTAAAGGAAGCCATATTCTGCATGTGGTAGGGGGTAATTTTATTCTTCACACTTCAAAAATCTGGGTTTATTTAAGTTTTAAAAGAAATTCAAAGCACATGGTGTAAAATTATAGCTACTTTTAAGAGCATTTTAAAGGTGCTAGCATGAGGCAGTTTCCTTCATGCTTAAAATATACTTGTAGTATTCAAGGCAGGTTCCCAATTTGGAAAAGTCAAGTTTGAGGAAGTCCATTTTCACCACCATTGATTTTCACTGACTGTTTTCACCTCATCGATTTTGATGTTGATTGAGTCATGTTCATCTGATTGGTGAGTATTTGGGAGCTTGTTCATTTTTGATGGGTTAATTTGCCTAGGGTCACTGATCTGTTTCCTTGTGTCTCAGCTCCTGTTTTATAACACAATCTCAGACACTTAAAGAACAATTTAAGGGAACATACAATAATTTCCTATAGAATTTATTCAATTCCAAATTATTTGTATTTGCATTTAGCAAGAAATTTGACTCATTAGGATCAAATACATTGCAATGTTTTACTTTAATGTACATACATGTGGTTCTTTTTACAATACATGTAATAAGCAGGTAACTGTGGAAAAGGGGTTCCTAAAAATGTATAATTTACAAAATTTAAAAATCTGATTGACCTATAAAGTCAACGGAAAAAATGTTCTGAAACCAAGTACTAGAAAAGACACTGAAATAAATCTACTATCTGTCTTCCTAACCTGCTAGGGGAATCTGTGCTTTCAATGTGTGTAGTCGATTAGAAGAATTCTCTCTAAATCATATTGCTGTGAATATTAATACATGTCATACAGGCCCATGTCTGGCTTACATCTGACATATCTTTTGTGACATGTTTATAAGGTTTGTTCATTAATTTTTGTCTTAAATTTTTTCATTCTTCTGGTACTCTAGTTTTAAAACAAACACATGCTATTTATAATTCTAGGGGAATCCTTCCAGATTTTATACTTTAAGTATCTAATACTATTATAGAATATTTTTGATCCTTTATTATTCCATTAGAAATATTTATATCTCTCATTTGCTCTGTATTCTTGTATAAAAGTTCAAACTTTATATTTATAAAGTAACACTTGAAATTAATTTTGAATAAAGAATTTCCTCTTTTTCCTGTATTTCCCAATCAGCTTTAGTCCCAAATAATGTAGATGCTTAATTTTCCTTGTGAAAATATTTCTGAAATGCCTTTTCCAGTTTATACCATTTGTTACAATGCTACCAGTTCTGTTGTTAATGCTGTGAGCAAATGTACTACAGCACTGAAAACACACAGTGGATGTCACTGTGATCAGCAACCTAAGGTACTATCTATAATGTAGCACTCAAGTAAAGTCTAAAGTACAAAACAGTAGATTATCCAATATAATATTATTAACTGTTAAATTGAAGAATGATAATATTTGTACAATAGCTATAATCTATTAATGTAGAGAGAGAGAAACAGGAAGAAAACAGGTAATATCATGCGGTTATATGTAATCAGTTGGCACATAAGAGTATTAGGCTGACAATTACATTAGAGATGAGGTCAGTTGTGACAGTCTGTAAGCAGGTAATAGGAGTACATTAAATTTTTTTTAGTGACTGGATCTAATAAAACAGTGAACCCCTTATAAAATTCTATATAGAGTGAGCTGACATACCCTTAAAAGAATAACACTCTGGGAGCAGATTCTATGCTCTAGGCCATCACCTCCAATAAGAACAGACCCAGAGACAACTTAAATCTTAGGAGTTCTGACATCAACAAACTAATGTGTTAGTTCCCAACCCCTGCCCCAATACCTGGTATAATTGGGACACCCTGGGTGCCCAACTGACACAGGACCAGACCCTCAGAGGCCTGAGACATATCTTACTCCTGGTCTCCAACTGTACCCTTCACTAGAAGCATATATTGCTTGACTCACAGGAAGTCTGCCACAGCCAGGCTTACAGAACACATATTCCATATGCTCTCTCACAGTGATAGACTGACCCAAAGAGACCCAGCGCAACTAGGCTTATAGGAGGGACATGCTCCAGTCAGAGACAGAAAGGCAAGTTAACATCAAAAATAACCAGATGGAAAGAGGCAAGTGCAAGAACATAGGCAACAGAAACCAATGCCACTTGACAACATCAGAACCCAGTTCTCCAACCACAGCAAGCCCTGGATACCATAACAAACCTGAGAAGTATGATTCTGATCTCAAATAAAGATGATAGAAGATTTAAGGAGGATATAAATAACTCCTTTAAAGAAATACAGGAGAATACAGGGAAACAGGTAGAAGGCCTTAAAGAGGAAACACATAAATCCCTTAAAGGAATACAGGAAAACACAATCAAACAAGTAAAGGTATTGAGCAAAACACTCCAGGATATGAAACTTGAAATAGAAACAATAAGAAAATCACAAAGGGAGACAACCCTGTAGATCAAAAATCTAGGAAACATATCACATATCACAAATACAAGTATCAACAGAATACAAGAGTTAGAAGAGAGAATTTCAGGCATAAAAGATACCAAAGAAGTCACTGACACAACAGTCAAGGAAAATATAAAGTACAAGAAGCTGAAAACCAAAAACACAGGAAATTCAGGACAAAATGAAAAGGCAAAATCAAAGAATCATAGGTATAGAAGAAAGTGAATATTCCTAATCCAAAGGGCCAGTAAAAAATCACAGAAGAAAAATTTTCCTAATCTAAAGAAAAAGATGTCCATAAACATAGAACCTTATAGAACATCAAACAAACTGGAGCAGAAAAAAAAAATCCCTCTTGTCACAAAATAATCAAAACACCAAATGTACAGAACAAAAAAAAAAGTGGTAAGGGAAAAGGGTCAAGTAATAAATAACAGCAGACCTATCAGAATTACACCAGACTTCTCAACAGAGACTGTAAAAGACAGAAGACATTGGGCAGATGTCATAGAGACACTAAGAGTACACAAATACCAGCCCAAGCTATTATACCCAGCAAAAATCTTAATTAACATAGATAGAGAAATGAAGATATCACATGACAAAATCAAATTTAAACTATATTTTTTCACTACACCAACCCTATAAAGAATAATAGAAAGACAATTTCAACACAAGGAGGGAAACTACATGCAAGGAAAACCAAGAAATTAAAATTCAAAAGAAAGGAACCACACAAACATAATCCCACTTCTAACAACAGAAGCAACAGGAATTGACAACCACTGGTCTTTAATATCTCTCAACCTCAATGACCTCAATTCCTTGATGAAAGACAGAGGCTAACAGTTTGAATAGGTAAACCTAGCCCAGCATTTTGCTGCATAAGGAAACATGCCTCAGTAACAAAGACAGATACTGTTCTTTTTTTTTTAATATTTTTATTTTCTGTATTCTTTGTTTACATTCCAAATGATTTCCCCTTTCCCGGATCCCCCCTCCCCATATGTACCATAAACCTTCTTCTCTCCATCCATTCTCCAATCACCTCCCTCCTTTTTCTCTGTCCTTATATTCCCTTCCCATGCTAGATCAATCCTTTCCAGGACCAGGACCCTCTCCATACTTCTTCATGGGAGTCATTTGTTATGCAATTTGTGCCTTGGGTATTCAGGGCTTCTAGGATAATTAACATCCACTTATCAGAGATTGCATTCCATGTGTATTCTTTTGTGATTGGGTTACCTCACTTAGGATGATATTTTCCAGATCAAACCATATTGCCTAAAAATTTTGTTAATTCATTGTTTCTAATTGCTGATGAGTAGTATTCCATTGTGTAAATATATCACATTTTCCGTATCCATTCTACCTTTCAGGGGCATCTGGGTTCTTTCCAGCTTCTGGCTATTATAAATAAGGCTGCTATGAACATAATGGAGCAGGTATCTTTATTGCATGCCGGGGAATCCTTTGGGTATATGCCCAGGAGAGGTATAGCAGGGTCCTCTGGAAGTCTCATGTCTAGTTTTGTGAGGAAACTCCAGACAGATTTCCACAGTTTCTAAAAGGCAAAGGACACTGTTAAAAGGACAAAATGGCAACCATCAAATTGGGAAAGGATATTCACCAACCCCAAATCTGATAGAGGGCTAATATCCAATATATACAAAGAACGTAAGAAGTTAGACCCCAGGGAAGCAAATAACCCTAATAAAAATGGGGTACAGATCTTTTTTTTTTAAGTTTTTAAAAAGTCTTGATTATAGTGGAAAATAAATTTTGGTTATTATATTATATAGTAACCACAATGGATAATGTAATATATATATATATATATATATATATATATATATATATATATATATATATAAATTTTTTATTCGATATAATTTATTTATATTTCAAATGATTTCCCCTTTTCTAGCACCCCACTCCCCAGAAGTCCCGTAAGCCCCCTTCTCCTCCCCTGTCCTCCCACCCACCCCTTCCCACTTCCCCATTCTGGTTTTGCCGAATACTGCTTCACTGAGTCTTTCCAGAACAAGGGGCCACTCCTCCTTTCTTCTTGTACCCCATTTGATGTGTGGAGTATGTTTTGGGTATTCCAGTATAATAGGTTAATATCCACTTATTAGTGAGTGCATACCATGATTCACCTTTTGAGTCTGGGTTACCTCACTTAGTATGATGTTCTCTAGCTCCATCCATTTGCCTAAGAATTTCATGAATTCATTGTTTCTAATGGCTGAATAGTACTCCATTGTGTAGCTATACCACATTTTTTGCATCCACTCTTCTGTTGAGGGATACCTGGCTTCTTTCCAGCATCTGGCAATTATAAATAGGGCTGCTATGAACATAGTAGAGCATGTATCCTTATTACATGGTGGGGAATCCTCTGGGTATATGCCCAGGAGTGGTATAGCAGGATCTTCTGGAAGTGAGGTGCCCAGTTTTCAGAGGAACCGCCAGACTGATTTCCAGAGTGGTTGTACCAATTTGCAACCCCACCAGCAGTGGAGGAGTGTTCCTCTTTCTCCACACCCTCTCCAACACCTGCTGTCTCCTGAATTTTTAATCTTAGCCATTCTGACTGGAATAAGATGAAATCTCAGGGTTGTTTTGATTTGCATTTCCCTAATGACTAATGAAGTTGAGCATTTTTTAAGATGCTTCTCTGCCATCCGAAGTTCTTCAGGTGAGAATTCTTTGTTTAACTCTGTACCCCATTTTTAATAGGGTTGTTTGGTTTTCTGGAGTCTAACTGCTTGGATTCTTTATATATATTGGATATTAGCCCTCTATCTGATGTAGGATTGGTAAAGATCTTTTCCCAATTTGTTGGTTGCCGATTTGTCCTCTTGATCGTGTCCTTTGCCTTACAGAAACATGGTAATTTTATAAGGTTCCATTTGTCAATTCTTGCTCTTAGAGCACATGCTATTGGTGTTCTGTTCAGAAACTTTCTCCCTGTACCGATGTCCTCAAGGGTCTTCCCCAGTTTCTTTTCTATTAGCTTCAGAGTGTCTGGCTTTATGTGGAGGTCCTTGATTCATTTGGATTTGAGCTTAGAACAAGGAGACAAGGATGGATCAATTCGCATTCTTCTGCATGCTGACCTCCAGTTGAACCAGCACCATTTGTTGAAAAGGCTATCTTTTTTCCATTGGATGTTTTCAGCCTCTTTGTCGAGGATCAAGTGGCCATAGGTGTGTGGGTTCATTTCTGGATCTTCAATCCTGTTCCATTGATCCTCCTGCCTGTCACTGTACCAATACCATGCAGTTTTTAACACTATTGCTCTGTAGTATTGCTTGAAGTCAGGGATACTGATTCCCCCAGACTTTCTTTTGTTGCTGAGAATAGTTTTAGCTATCCTGGGTTTTTTGTTGTTCCAGATGAATTTGATAATTGCTCTTTCTAACTCTGTGAAGAATTGAGTGGGGATTTTGATGGGTATTGCATTGAATCTGTATATTGCTTTTTGCAAAATGGCCATTTTAACTATATTGATTCTACCGATCCATGAGCATGGGAGGTTTTCCCATTTTTTGAGGTCTTCTTCCATTTCCTTCTTCAGAGTCTTGAAGTTCTTGTCATACAGATCTTTCACATATTTGGTAAGAGTCACCCCAAGATACTTTATACTGTTTGTGGCTATTGTGAAGGGGGTCATTTCCCTAATTTCTTTCTCAGCTTGCTGATCCTTTGAGTATAGGGAGGCCACTGATTTGCTTGAGTTGATTTTATAGCCTGCCACTTTGCTGAAGTTGTTTATCAGCTGTAGGAGCTCTCTAGTGGAGTTTTTTGGGTCACTTAGGTAGACTATCATGTCGTCTGCAAATAATGATAGTTTGACTTCTTCCTTTCCAATTTGTATCCCTTTGACCTCCTTATGTTTTCGAATTGCCAGAGCTCGTACCTCAAGTATAATATTGAAAAGATAAGGAGAAAGGGGGCAGCCTTGTCTGGTCCCTGATTTCAGTGAGATTGCTTCAAGTTTCTCTCCATTTAGTTTGATGCTGGCTACCGGTTTGCTGTATATTGCTTTTACTATGTTTAGGTATGGGCCTTGAATTCCCGTTCTCTCCAAGATTTTAAGCATCCAATGAAATGACCATGTGGTTTTTTTCTTTGAGTTTGTTTATGTAGTGGATTGCATTGATGGATTTCCGTATATTGAACCAACCCTGCATTCCCGGGATAAAGCCTACTTGATCATGGTGGATGATCGTTTTGATGTGTTCTTGGATTCTGTTGGCAAGAATTTTATTGATTATTTTTGCATCGACGTTCATAAGGGAAATTGGTCTGAAGTTCTCTTTCTTTGTTGGATCTTTGTGTGGCTTTGGTTTCAGCGTAATTGTGGCTATGTAGAAGGAATTGGGTAGTGTTCCTTCTGTTTCTATTTTGTGGAATAGTTTGAAGAGTATTGGTGTTAACTCTTCTTTGAAGGTCTGATAGAATTCAGCACTGAAACCATCTGGTCCTGTGCTTTTTTTGGTTGGAAGACTTTCTATGACTCCTTCTATTTCTTTAAGCATTATGGGACTGTTTAGATGGTCTAGTTGGTCCTGATTTAATTTTGGTATTTGTTATCTGTCAAGGAAATTGTCCATTTCCTCCAGATTCTCCAGTTTTGTTGACTACAGTCTCTTGTAGTAGGATTTGATATTTATTGGATTTCCTCAGTTTCCATTGTTATATCTCCCTTTTCATTTCTAAGTTTGTTAATTTGGATACTTTCTCTGTGCCCTTTGGTCAGTCTGGCTAGGGGTTTATCTATCTTGTTGATTTTCTCAAAGAACCAGCTCCTGGTTTTGTTGATTTTTTGTATGGTTCTCTTTGTTTCTACTTGATTCATTTCAGCCCTGAGTTTGATGATTTCCTGCCTTCTACTCGTCCTGGGTGAAATAGCTTCTTTTTGTTCCAGGGCTTTCAGGTGTGTCATTAAGCTGGTTATGTATGATCTCTCCATTTTCTTTTTGGAGGCACTCAGGGCTATGAGTTTTCCTCTTAGCACTGCTTTCATTGTGTCCCATAGATTTGGGTATGTTGTGTTTTCATTTTCTTTGTGTTCTAAAAAGTCTTTAATTTCTTTCTTTATTTCTTTCTTGACCAAGGTATCATTGAGTAGAATATTGTTCAGTTTCCACGTGTATGTGGCTTTTCTGTTGTTTTTGTTGCTATTGAAGACCACTTTTACTCCATAGTGATCGGATAGGAGGCATGGGATTAGTTCGATCTTCTTATGTTTGTTGAGGTCTGTCTTGTGACCAATTATATGGTCGATTTTGGAGAAGGTACCATGAGGTGCTGAGAAAAAGGTATATTCTTTTGTTTTAGGATAGAATGTTCTATATACATCTGTTAAATCTAATTGGTCCAAAGCTTCAATTAGTTTCATTGTGTCCCTGTTTAGTTTCTATTTTCCTGATCGGGCCATTGAGGAAAGTGTAGTGTTGAAGTCACCCACAATTATTGTGTTAGGTGCAATGTGTGCTTTGAGCTTTAATAAAGTTCCTTTTACGAAAGAGGGTGCCCTTGAATTTGGAGCATAGATGTTCAGGATTGAGAGTTCTTCTTGTTGTATTTTTCCTTTGACCAGCAAGAAGTGTCCCTCAGAGTCTCTTTTGATGACTTTGGGTTGAAAGTCAATTTTTTCTGATATTAAAATGGCTACTCCAGCTTGTTTTCTGAGACCATTTGCTTGTAAAATTGTCTTCCAGCCTTTTACTCTAAGGTAGTGTTTGTCTTTGAGCCTGAGGTGTGTTTCCTGTAAGCAGCAAAATGTAGGGTCCTGTTTACATATCCAGTCAGTTAATCTGTATCTTTTTATTGGGGCATTAAGTCCATTAATGTTAAGAGATATTAAGGAATAGTGATTGTTACTTCCTATCATTTTTGACGTTATTTTTTAAATTTGATTGGTTAACTTCTTTAGCGTTTGATGAAAGATTACTATCTTGCTTTTTCCAGGGTGAATTTTCTCTCCTTGTATTGGTGTTGTCCTCCTATTATCCTTTGTAGGGCTGGGTTTGTGGATAGATATTGGGAAAACTTGGTTTTGGTCATGAAATATCTTAGTTTCTCCATCTATGGTGATTGAGAGTTTTGCTGGATATAGTAGTTTTGTTTGGCATTTGTGTTCTCTTAGAGTCTGCTTGAGATCTGCCCAGGACCTTCTAGCCTTCATAGTCTCAGGTGAAAAGTCTGCTGTGATTCTGATAGGTCTCCCTTTATATGTTACTTGGTCTTTTTCTCTTACTGCCTTTAATATTCTTAATATTTGGTGTTTTGATTAATATGTGACGGGAAGTATTTCTGTTCTGGTCCAGTCTGTTTGGAGTTCTGTAGGCTTCTTGTATATTCATGGGCATCTCTCTCTTTAGGTTAGGGAAGTTTTCTTCCATAATTTTATTGAAGATATTTGCTGGCCCTTTAAGTTGTAAATCTTCACTCTCATCTATGCCTATAATCCTTATGTTTGGTCTTCTCATTGTGTCCTGGATTTCCTGGATATTTTGGGTTACAAGCTTTTTGCATTTTGCATTTTCTTTAACTGTTGAGTCCATGGTTTCTATGGAATCTTCAGCATCTGAGATTCTTTCTTCTATCTCTTGTATTCTGTTGTTGATATTTGCATCTCTGTCCCCTGATTTCTTCCCAAGGCTTTCAATCTCCACAGTTGTCTCCCTTTGAGTTTTCTTAGTTGTTTCTACTTCTGATTTTAGATCCTGGATGGTTTTGCTTAGCTCCTCCCCTTCTTGTTTGTGCTTTCCTGTAATTCTTTAAGAGATTTTTGTGTTTCATCTTTCATGACCTCAGCCTGTTGACCAAAGTTCTCCTGTATTTCTTTAAGTGTTTTTTGTGTTTCCTCCTTGTTGGCTTTTGTATTTTCCTGGATTTCTTTCAATGATTTTTGTGTTTCCCTTGCAAGGGCTTCTAACTTTTGATCCATTTTCTCCTGAATTTCTTTAAGTATGTCCTTCATGTGTTCCTGTAGCAGCATCATGACCAGTGATTTTAAATCCAAATCTTGTTTTACTGGTGTGATGGGGTATCCAGGACATGCTGGTAGAGGAGAATTGGGTTCAGATGTTGCCATATTGCCTTGATTTCTGTTAGTGATGCTCCTGCGTTTGCCTTTTGCCATCTAGTTCTCCCTGGTGTTAGTTGGTCTTGTCACTGCTGGACTCACCAGTGCAAGCTGCCCCTTCCCAGTTGGCCTCTGGTGCACTGCTTACCTCCTGCACTGCCTGTAAACAGGGTGCTGCTGCCCAGGCTGTTCAGATCCTGAAGCAGGCACCCGAAGGCTCCCGCTGGGGCCCGCTGGATTCACTGCAGCACAGGGACTTCTCCCCGCTGGCTGCCTGGAAGCCCCTCTAGCCTCTTGCAGGACCTCGAGATGTGGTGCCGCCGCCCAGACTGATCTGGGTCAGGAAGTGGAGTTGAGCTGATGGCTCCTGCCTGAGGCCTCAGGACTGGGACCCAAGCTCTGGGCAGCTGGAGCAAGCTGTGCCACGAGCTCCCCGACTGCCTCTGGGTGCACACTGGGTCTCCCGCACTTCCTGGAGACCGAGTGCTGTGGCCCTGGCTGTTCAGATCCCAAAGCAGGCACCCAAAGACTCCTGCTGGGGCCCGCTGGACTCATTGGAGCACACTGACTTCTCCCCGCAGGCTGCCTGGAAGCCCCTCTAGCCTCTTGCAGGACCTGGAGATTTGGTGTTGCTGCCCAGGCTGATCTGGAGAGAGTTGAGCTGAGGGCTCCCGCCAGAGGCCTCAGGACTGGGACCGGGGTCCAGATCTTAACAAAGAATTTTCACCTGAAGAAATTCGGATGGCCGAGAGGCACCTTAAGAAGTGCTCAACATCATTAGTCATTAGGGAAATGCAAATCAAAATAACCTGAGATTTCACCTTACACCAGTCAGAATGGCTAAGGTCAAAAACTGAGGAGACAGCAGGTGTTGGCAGGATGCGGAGAAAGAGGAACACTCCTCCACTGCTGGTGGGGCTGTAAGACAGATACTGTTCTAAAGTAAAAGGCTGGAAAAAGATTTCCAAGCTGATGGTCCCAAGAAACAAGCTACAGTAGTCATTTAAAAATTCAATAAAATAGACTTTCAATCAAAATTATCAGAAAAGATGGGGAAGGACACTACATACTCAAAGAAAAAATCCACCAAAATGAACGTTTAATTATACACTTCTATCCCCCAAATGCAAGGGTATGTACATTTGTAAAATAAACTTTACTAAAGATCAAGGCAAACATTGCACCATACACAATGGTGGGAGTGGGAGACTTCAACACCCCATTATCATCAATGGACAGATCACAGAAACAGAAACTAAACAGAGACATGGTAAAACTAACAGAAGTTATGAACCAAATGAATTTAACAGATATCTATACAGCATTTCACCCTAAAACAAAAGAATATACTTCCTTCACAGAAATTCTTGGTACGTTCTCCTATATTGTCCACATAATTGGGCACAAAACAAGCCTCAACAGATACAAGAAGATTGAATTAATCTCATTAAGTCTTTGAGATCTCTATGGGTTAAAGCTGATCTTCCACCACAACAAAACAACAAAAAGCCCTCATAGTCACAGAAGCTGAACAACTCTTTACTCAATGATACTTTGGTCAGAGAAGAAATTAAAGACTTTCTAGAATTTAATGAAAATGAAGGCACAGCATACACAAACATATGGGACACAGTGAAAGAAGTACTAAGAGGAAATTTCATAGCTCTGAGTGCTTTCATAAAGAAATTGGAGAGGTCCTACAATAGAAGCTTAACAATACATCTGAAAGCTTGAAGACAAAAAGAAGCAAACACAACACCTAGGAGTAGAAAGCAGGAAATAATCAAACGGAGTTCTAAAATCAAACAAGTTGAAACAAAGAGAACTATACAAAGACTATACTATCAATAAAACTAGGAGGTAATTCTAGGAGAAAATCAGCAAGATAAATAAACCCTTAGCCAAACTAACTAGAAGACTCAGAAACAGTATCCAAATTAACAAAATCATAAATGAAAAGGAAGACATAACAACAAAATTGAGGAAATTCAAAAAATCATTAGATCCTACTACAAAAGCCTATACTGAACAAAACTGCAAAATCTGGGGAAAATGGATGATTTTCTAGACAGATACCAGGTACCAAAGTTAAATCAGTATCAGATAAGCCATACAAACATTTCAAGATCTCCTAAAGAAATATAAGCAGCCATTAAAGGTCTCCCAGCCTAAAACAAAAACTTAAAACAAAACACTAGTTCTGGATGGTTTACTGCAGAATTCTATCAAACATTCAAAGAAGACCTAATACCAATACCAATACCACTTCAGAAATCAATCTTGTAGTTCCTCAGAAAATTGGAAATAGTTGTACCTGAAGACCCAACTATACCACTACTGGGCATATGCCCCAAAAATGCTCTAACATATAGCAAAGACATGTGCTCTACTCTGTGCATATCAGCCATATTTATAATAGCCAATATCTGGAAACAACCCAGGTGGCCCTCAATAGAAAGAATGATACAGAAAATATGGTACATTTAGACAATGGAATACTAATCAGTTACTAAAATGATGACGTCATAAATTTTGCAGGCAAATTCATGGAACTAGAAAATATCATCCTGAGTGAGGCAACCCAGACTCAAAAAGATACAAATCAAATGCAGTCACTGTTAAGCGGATAATTAGCCAGAAAGCTCAAAATATACATGATATAACTCATAGGCCAAATGAAGCTTAGCAAGAAGGAATACCAAAGAGTGGAAGAGAAAAGAGGATGGGAAAAATAGGTGAAAGGATTAGTTATGGGAAGAGAAAAGAGTAATATAGAGGGTCAGGAAAATGAATAGAAATATGAAGCAGTAGGGGTATGGGCAGGAAACCCACCAGAAAGTCCCAGAAGTCAGGGAAGTGAGAGGTTCCTAGGACCCAATGGGGATGGTATTAGCTGATACACCCAATAGAGGGGAGATAAAACCCAAAGAGACCACCTCCAGTAGTTCAACAAAGCTTTCAGGTGAGGGATGGGGCCTACCACCCATCTCAAAATTTTTAACTCAGAATTATTCTCATTTAACAGAAAGTTAGGGACAAAAAAAAAAGAAAAAAGAAAAAAAAAGAAAAAAAAGGAGCAGAGACTGAAGGAAAGGCCATTTAGCGATCACCCTACCTTTGAATCCACTATATCTGCAGACACTAAACTGAGACACTATTGCAGATGCCAAGAAGTGCTCCCAGGATACTAGTATGACTGTCCTCTGAGAGGCTCCACCAGCATCTGACTAAGACACATGAAGATACAGTCATCCAGTTGTCTGAGCTTAGGAATCCCAGTGGAATAGTTAAAGGAAGGGCTGAAGGAGCTAAATCGGATTGCAACCCCATAGGAAGAACAAGAGTATCAACTAATCTGAACCTCAGAGCTCCCAGGGACTAAACCACCAAGTAAAGAGTATACATATATGGGTCCATGACTCCAGCTACATATGTAGAAGAGTATTGCTTTATTTGACATCAATGGGATGGGAGGCTCTTGGTACTGTGGAGGCATGTTGCCCCAACATAGGCATTGCTAGAGGAGTGAGATGCAAGCGGGTGAGTTGGTGGGTGAGCACCACATTATAGGCAAAGTGGAGGGGAATGGTATGTGGCTTTGAGGAGGGGAGACTGGGAAGTGGTACAAAATTTGAAATGAAAATAAAGAAAATAGCCAATTAAAAATAAAATAAATAAATAACCCTCACAGTCACCACTATGCACAACTCTTCCATAGGACCCAGACTCAGTTCCCAGGATAGTATCAAAGGGCTCTCAAATGCATGCAGTTACAACTTCAGGGCACTGACATCTTCTTTTGGTATTGAGAGAAAACTACATGCCAACTCCATTTATACACAGACATTATACACATATAAAAATAAGTGTGTTATTTGTTGTTATTATTATTTACTTGTTTGTTTTTTAAATCACTATCATTGTGGCTAAGGCACATGCAACATTGCAGATGATCTTTAAAAGCAAAACAAAACTGGAGAGCAGCAGAGGGAGAGAATCCCCGCGGCCATATTCACTGCCTGCCGGGGCAGAAGAGCTTCACTAGGTACTGTATCACCCCGAGCTTTAGATCTCTGGGGATGCAAACTGCCAGAGGTCTGCCTGCACTCAGGAACTGAGCACATAGGCAGTTCATCTGCCAGAACTCCAGGTGTGGGGCCTGTGTCCTGCCTGGAGGACAACAGAAGGAGAGAATACCCACAGCTATATTCCTTGCCTGCCGGGGCAGAAAAGCGTCACTAGGTACTATATCACCCCGAGCTTTAGATTTCTGGGGGTGCAAGCCACCAGAGGTCTGCCTGTGACCAGGACCTGAGCACACAGGTGGTTCATCTCCCAACTGGTAGGTCCTGGGGCCTGTGTCCTGCGTGGAGAGAAGCAGAGGGAGCAACTCCCCAAGGCCATCTTCATGGCCTGCCAGGGCAGAAAAACATCACTAGGTCCTGTATTATCCTGAGCTTAAGATCTCTGGGGGTGCAAATCTTCAGGGGTCTGCCTTCGCCCAGGACCAGAGAACATAGGCAGTTTATCTGCAAGCTGGTCGGTCGTGGGGCCTTTGTCCTACATGAGAATCAACAGAGGGAGTGACCCACACACACCATCTTTGCTCCATAACAGAGCAGTCTGAGAACACGTGGTTCACCTTGACAACCCAAGTATAACATTTCTTGAGGCAAGACTGAGCAGGGCTCCAAAGGCACAAAAGAGGAAGGCAGCATATCAGTAATCTGTGCCAGAGGAAACCCAGTCATCTACTGTCACAGAAATAGCCTTAACAGTCCACAGTACGTTGAAGCACCAGCCAGTGACAATAAGACCATCTAACACCAGTGAGAACTAGATGGCTAAAGGCTAGTATAGGAAGGTTACTAACAGAAACCAAGGCATTATGGCAGCATCTGAACCCAATTCTCTAACAATAGCAAGTCCTGCATACCCCAACACACAAGAAAAACAAGAGTTGGATTTAAAAGCACTGGTAAGGATGCTGTTAGAGGAGAACATGAAGGACATAAATAAATCTCTTAAAAAATTCATGAGAAAAATGATCAAAAGCTAGAAGCCATTACAAAGGAAACACAAAAATCACTTAAAGAGATTCAGGACAATATGGGTCAGAAGTTTGTAGCCAATAAGGAGGAAATCCAAAAATCACTTAAAGAAATACAGGAGAACTTTGATCAATAGGCAGAAGTCATGAAAGAGGAAACACAAAAATCTCTCAAAGAATTACAGGAAAACACAAACAACCAAATGATGGAACTGAGAATAAACTTCCATGATCTAAAAACAGAAGTAGAAACAACTAAGAAAGCACAAAGGGAGACAACTTTGGAGATAGAAAACCTTGGGAAGAAATCAGGGACCATAGATGCAAATATCAACAACAGAATACAAAAGATAGAGGAAAGAATCTCAGATGCTGAAGATACCATAGAAACCCCATGGTTTCTGGACTCAGCAATCAAAGAAAATGCAAAATGCAAAAAGCTTGTAACCCAAAACATCCAGGAAATCCAGGACACAATGAGAAAGACAAATCTAAGGATTATAGGCTTTGATGAGAGTGAAGATTTACAAATTAAAGGGCCAGCAAATATCTTCAACAAAATTATGGAAGAAAACTTCCCTAACCTAAAGAGAAAGATGCCCATCAACATACAAGAAGCCTACAGAACTCCAAACAGACCAGAACAGAACTACCTCCTGTCATATAATAATCAAAACCCCAAATGTACTAAACAAAGAGAGAATACTTAGGGTAGTAAGAGAAAAAGGCCAAGTAACATATAAAGGAAGACCTATCAGAATTACACCAGACTTCTCACCAGAGACCATGAAAGCTATAAGATCCTGGGCAGAGCTCATGCAGAATCTAAGAGAACACAAATGCCAACCAAGACTACTATACCCAGCAAAACTCTCAATCACTATAGATGGAGAAACCAAGATATTCCATGAAAAACCAAATTTACACAATATCTTTCCACAAACCCAGCCCTACAAAGGATAATAGGGGGAAAACACCAATACTATACCCTGGAAAAAGCAGAATATTAAGCTTCTTTCATCAAACCCAAAAGAATATAACCACACAAGTATAAAATTAACATCAAAAATGATAGGAAGCAATAACCACTACTCCTTAATATATCTTAACATCAATGGGCTCAATTCCCCAATAAAAAGATATAGACTAAGAGACTGGTTATGTAAACAGGACCCTATATTTTGCTGCACACAGGAAACACACCTCAGTGTCAGAGACAAAATTTACATTAGAGTAAAAGGCTGGAAGACAATTCTACAAGAAAATGGTCTCAGGAAACAAGCAGGAGTTGCCATTCTAATTTCAGATAAAATTGACTTTCAACCTAATGTCATCAAAAGATACATGGAAGGTCACTTCTTGCTGGTCAAAGGAAAAATCCAACAAGAAAAACTCTGAATCCTGAGCACCTATGCTCCAAATACAAGGGTGCCCTCATTCATAAAAGAAACTTTACTAAAGCTCAAAGCACGTATTGAACCTAACACAATAATTGTGGGTGACTTCAACACACCACTCTCATCAATGGATCTATCAGGAAAACAGAAACTAAACAGGGACCAGGGACAACAGGGACACAGGGAAACTAATTAAAGCCTTTGGACCAATTAGATTTAATATATATATATATATATATATATATATATATATATATATATATATATATATATATATAACTTTTCATCCCAAAGCAAAAGAATATACCTTTTTCTCAGCACCTCATGGTACCTTCTCCAAAATTAATCATATAGTTGGTCACAAGTCAGACCTCAACAAATATAAGAAGATTGAAATAATCCCATGCCTCCTATCAGATCACTATGGAGTAAAAGTGGTAGCGGTATTTAATAACAATAAAAACAACAGATATCCCACATACACATGGAAACTGTACAATACACTACTCAATGATACCTTGGTCAAGGAAGAAATAAATAAAGAAATCAGAGAATTTTTAGAATTCAACAAAAATGAAGGCAAAACATACACAAGTCTATGGGACACAATGAAAGCAGTGCTAAGAGGAAAACTCATATCTTTGAGTACCTCCCAAACAAAATTCGAGAGAGCATACATTAGAAGATTAATGGAACAACTGAAAGTCCTGGAACAAAAAGAAGCTAATTCACCCAGGAGGAGGAGAAGACAGGAAATCATCAAACTCGGGGCTGAAATCAATCAAGTAGAAACCAAGAGAACCATATAAAAAATCAACAAAACCAGGAGCTTGTCCTTTGAAAAAATCAACAAGATAGATAAGCCCTTAGCCAGACTAAACAAAAGGCACAGAGAAAACATCCAAGTTAACAAAATTAGAAATGAAAAGGGAGATATTACAACAGAAACTGAGGAAATTCAAAAAATCATCAGATCCTACTATAAAAGCCTGTACTCAACACAACTGGAGAATCTAGAGGAAATGAACAATTTCTTGGACAGATACCAAATACCAAAATTAAACCAGGATCAAATAGATCATCTAAACAGACCCATAACCCCTAAAGAAATAGAAGGGGTCATAGATAGCTTTCTGACCAAAAAAAGCAAGGACCAGATGGTTTCAGTGCAGAATTCTATCAGACCTTCGAAGAAGACTTAACACCAATACTCTTCAAACTACTTCACCAAATAGAAACAGAAGGAACACTACCCAACTCCTTCTATGAACCCACAATTACACTGATACCAAAACCACACAAAGATCTAAGTAGGAAGCATCTTAAAAAATGCTCAACTTCATTAGTCATTAGGGAAATGCAAATCAAAACAACCCTGAGATTTCACCTTACACCAGTCAGAATGGCTAAGATTAAAAATTCAGGAGACAGCAGGTGTTGGAGAGGGTGTGGAGAAAAAGGAACACTCCTCCACTGCTGGTGGGGTGGCAAATTGGTACAACCACTCTGGAAATCAGTCTGGCGGTTCCTCTGAAAACTGGGCACCTCACTTCCAGAAGATCCTGCTATATCACTCCTGGGCATATACCCAGAGGATTCCCCACCATGTAATAAGGATACATGCTCTACTATGTTCATAGCAGCCCTATTTATAATTGCCAGAAGTTGTAAAGAACCCAGGCATCCCTCAACAGAAGAGTGGATGCAAAAAATGTGGTATATCTACACAATGGAGTACTATTCAGCCATTAGAAACAATGAATTCATGAAATTCTTAGGCAAATGGATGGACCTAGAAAACATCATACTAAGTGAGGTAACCCAGACTCAAAAGGTGACTCATGGTATGCACTCACTAATAAGTGGATATTAACCTAGATAACTGGAATACCCCAAACATAATCCATACATCAAATGAGGTACAAGAAGACAGGAGGAGTGGCCCCTTGTTCTGGAAAGACTCAGCATAGGGCAAAACCAGAACGGGGAAGTGGGAAGGGGTGGGTGGGAGGACAGGGGGAGAGAAGGGGGCCTATGGGACTTTCGGGGAGTAGGGGGCTAGAAAAGGGGAAATCATTTGAAATGAAAATAAAAAATATATCGAATAAAAAATTTAAAAAATTGACAAATGACACCTCATCAAATTACAAAGTTTCTGCAAGGCAAAGGGCACTGTCAAAAGGACATAATGGCAACCAAGAGATTGAGAAAGGATCTTCACCAACCCTAAATCTGACAGAGGGCTAATATCTCATATATACAAAGAACTCAAGAAGGTAGACCCCAGAGAACCAAATAACCCTATTAAAAGTGAGGTACAGAGCTAAACAACGAATTTTCACCTGAAGAACTTCGGATGGCTGAAAAACACCTTAAGAAATGTTCAACATCATTAGTCATTAGGGAAATGCAAATCAAAACAACCCTGAGATTTCACCTCACACCACTCAGAATGGCTAAGTTTAAAATCTCAGGAGACAGCAGGTGTTGGTGAGGATGTGGAGAAAAATAATTCTCTTCTAAGGGCATTAACTGATTTCTCAATTGCCTGTACTTTTTCATCTTAGCATGACCACATTGTCAACATTACTATCCCCTGTTCACATTAGCATACTCAGGAATGCTGTCATCACTCACTGTTGATATTAAATGTTATGAGTTTAGATTCCCTGTTATGTCATAGTATCTTACATTATGAAATCTGGTATTCCACTTCTTATAATATTTCTAAACTCCCAACCAGTATATTCCTTGAGCCTTCGATGTATGGACTGACTGTATGGAAGATATGCAAATTGGGACTAGGTACCCCATAGTCTGTTGAACTTTTTGTTTGACCTGTTGTGTATTACAGTATTATCCTCAATTTTCTGCCAGAGAAGCTTATTTGATGGCAGTAGAGTTCTACATTTACTGATGGATGTAAGCATAAAGAGTTTGAAACAGATTTGTAAGGTTTCAACATGGTTAGAAGTTATATTGATTCTAGAAAATAATTATATTATTCCAAAATTATATTATACTGAAATGTTAGTAGCAAAGGCTTTCTTTTGAGTTGTTGGCAAATGTTGCACACCTCTGTGTGTGTGTGTATGTGTGTATGTGTGTGTGTGTGTGTGTGTGTGTGTGTGTGTGTGTGTGTATGTGTGTGTAATTTTAGGAAGCAGTGGTTTTAATGTTAAATAATGTTTTAATTCTATAAGCAAATAAATGCATGTATATGTAGTCCTATACATACGTATAAATATGAGTAAGTAGCCTTACATTGTAAAAATACTTTGAAAGTATTTTCATGCCTCTATTTTAGTTTAAAAGACACTAAAATTTCACATCAATATTAATATCTTGCATATTCATTGCTTATTGGTTGGTTTTGATCCATAAAGAGTAGTGGCCACATCTTATTATGAATGATGGCTGTTCTTGGTTGTCAAATGGATTACATCTGGAATAAACTACAATACAGAAATGGAGAAAATTGTTTCTTGGTTTAAAATATGTGGGTCCACTTCTAGTCTGAAACTTTGGGGTAGAAAGATACATGCCTCTTATAGAGATCTTTAATCCTGGAAGACACATCGTTACCCTGGACCACACTTTGCTAGAAGCCTATATAAGGACATGGAAGAAGCAATCTTTTGAGTTTTGTCTGCCTGCTCTCACCTTGCTAGGAAGTCCATTCCTTCACCTGCAAAGGCCTACTTCCTTATTATTCAAACATCTACTATAAAACAGCTGAGAAATCCAGGCTCATGGACTGAGTAAATTTTGAATCCTTGGATATTCTATTTATAGCCAGCCATTGTTGAATTAGTTGGAACATGGCCTGTAAGTCATTCTAATAAATCACTTTTCTTAAGAAATAATAGCTGTATTTTAAAAGTCCTGTTACTCTAGAGAACTCTGAGGAGCAATACCAATTTTGGTACCAAAAGTGGTTGGAGAAGAACAGAACTGTAAGAATGAATCTTTTAAGTATCTGGAATAGACTTTCCAATTTTTTTAACATCTACAAGTATTGAAACATCTGTAGTTAACAAAGTCTTTCATGGCAGCTTAGAGTATATTAAAAGCCCAAGGTGGAGAGAGAAACACACACACACACACACACACACACAAGGAAATAAATAAACTAGATTATTTTGATATAAAACTTTTGAGAGATTATGGGCAACGAGATAAATGATGATGGAGTTTGGTTACCCTTAGATTCTCTGGATAAACAGATAAATGATAGAAAGGAGCTCCATGATAGAAGAAACAACTTTTAATGTCTCAGGATATCTGAAGGAGAACTATAAACTTAGTGATAAAACTGAGAGGTACAAGAGGTGCCACCATCTTTGCTCCTGTAACCAAGCAGCCAGGTCAGTCAGGTACGAACACAAGAGCAAAAGATCTCTCTGGACACTGCCAACCAGGGTTCCACCTGAACCCAGGAACTGGGCAGCCCCACAGATATTTGGGCACCTATATAGCAAGGGAGCATCTGACCTGAAGGGAGTCCTGTGGTTAGAGAGAGTCCTGCATTCAGAGGTGAGGCCACCACCATCTTTGCTCCTATGAAAGTGGGGAGGGGCAGATTGGTAGGCAGGGATCACCAGAGTAGAGGAACTCTTGTGATACACCCCCACCAGGACACTGCCTGCATCCAGGAGCTCAGCAGCACCACAGCAATCTGTGCCAGGGGAAAGCAGGTCACTCAGGGTTGCTGAGATAGGCATGCGGGCAAACAGGAGGGGCAAGCATCAGCCAGGGACAGAAGGACGGACTAACAACAGAGATAACCAGATGGCAAAAATGCAAACTTAGCAATCTTGCCAACAGAAATCAAGGACGGTGCTAATATGGCACTATCCGAACACAATTCTCCCACAACAGCATGTCCTGGATACCCCAACACACCAGGAAAGCAAGATTTGGATTTAAAATCACAGTTGAGGATGCTGATGGATGGCTTCATGGAAAAGTTTCAAGAAGGACATAAATAACTCCCTTAAGGATATACAGAAGAACACGTAAAGAGGGAGAAGCCCTTGAAGAACTAAGGGAAAACACAACAAAACAGGTGAAGGAATTAAACAAAACCATCAAAGATCTAAAGAAGGAGGTAGAAACAATAATGAAATCACAAAGGGAAACAACTCAGGACACAGAAAACCTAGGAAAGAAGTCATGAATCATGGATCCAAGGATCAACAACAGAATACAAGAGATAGAAGAAAGACTCTCAGATGCAGAAGTTATCATAGAAAGCATTGATACAACAGTCAAAGAAAATGAAAAATGCAAAAAGCTCCTGACCCAAAACATCCAGGAAATCCAGAACAAAATAAGAAGACCAAACCTAAGGATTATAGGTATAGAAGAGAGTGAAGATTTCCAACTTAAAAGTCCAGTAAATGTCTTCAACAAAATTATAGAATAAAACTTCCCTAACCTAAAGAAAGAGATGCCCAGCAGAAGAATGCGAATTGATCCATCCTTTTTTCCTTGTACTAAGCTCCACTCCAAATGGATCAAGGACCTCCACATAAAGCCAGACACTCTGAAGCTAATAGAAAATAAACTGGGGAAGACCCTTGAGGACATCAGTACAGGGGGAAAGTTCCTGAACAGAACACCACTAGCGTATGCTGTAAGATCAAGAATTAACAAATGTTTAACTCTGTACCCCATTTTTTAATAGAGTTGTTTGGTTTTCTGGAGTCTAACTTCTTGAGTTCTTTATATATATTGGATATTAGCCCTCTATCTGATGTAGGATTGGTGAAGATCTTTTCCCAATTTGTTGGTTGCCGATTTGTCCTCTTGATGGTGTCCTTTGCCTTACAGAAACTTTGTAATTTTATGAGGTCCCATTTGTCAATTCTTGATCTTAGAGCAAATGCTATTGGTGTTCTGTTCAGAAACTTTCTCCCTGTACCGATGTCCTCAAGGGTCTTCCCCAGTTTCTTTTCTATTAGCTTCAGAGTGTCTGGCTTTATGTGGAGGTCCGTGATCCATTTGGATTTGAGCTTAGTACAAGGAGACAAGGATGGATCAATTCTCATTCTTCCGCATGCTGACCGCCAGTTGAACCAGCACCATTTGTTGAAAAGGCTATCTTTTTTCCATTGGATGTTTTCAGCCCATTTGTTGAGGATCAAGTGGCCATAGGTGTGTGGGTTCATTTCTGGATCTTCAAAATTCTAACCTGAAGAACTTCAGATGGCGGAGAAGCATCTTAAAAAATGCTCAACTTCATTAGTCATTAGGGAAATGCAAATCAAACAACCCTGAGATTTCACCTTACACCAGTCAGAATGGCTAAGATTAAAAATTCAGGAGACAGCAGGTGTTGGAGAGGGTGCGGAGAAGGAGGAACACTCCTCCACTGCTGGTGGGGTTGCAAATTGGTACAACCACTCTGGAAATCAGTCTGGCGGTTCCTCTGAAAACTGGGCACCTCACTTCCAGAAGATCCTGCTATACCACTTCTGGGCATATACCCAGAGGATTCCCCACCATGTAATAAGGATACATGCTCTACTATGTTCATAGCAGCCCTATTTATAATTGCCAGATGCTGGAAAGAACCCAGGTATCCCTCAACAGAAGAGTGGATGCAAAAAATGTGGTATATCTACACAATGGAGTACTATTCAGCCATTAGAAACAATGAATTCATGAAATTCTTAGGCAAATGGATGGAGCTAGAGAACATCATACTAAGTGAGGTAACCCAGACTCAAAAGGTGAATCATGGTATGCACTCACTAATAAGTGAATATTAACCTAGAAAACTGGAATACCCAAAACATACTCTACACATCAAATGAGGTACAAGAAGAAAGGAGGAGTGGCCCCTTGTTCTGGAAAGACTCAGTGAAGCAGTATAGGGCAAAACCAGAATGGGGAAGTGGGAAGGGGTGGGTGGGAGGACAGGGGGAGAGAAGGGGGCTTGAGGGACTTTCGGGGAGTGGGGGGCTAGAAAAGAGGAAATCATTTGAAATGTAAATAAAAAATATATCGAATAATAAAAAAACTCTACTCCCCAATTTAGTAGAAGAGTCAAGAACTACATTTCCAAAAGAATCCATCTGTCTTGCATTTTATTAAAAAAAAAAGATACATAAAAAAAATAATTGACAAATGGGACCTTATAAAATTACAAAGTTTCTGTAAAGAAAAGGAAATCATCAAAAGGACAAATTAGTAACAAACAAATTGGGAAAAGATCTTCATCAACCCTACATCAGACTGAGGGCTAATATCCAATATATACAAAGAACTCAAGAAGTTAGACCCCAGAAAACCAAATAACCGTATTAAAAATGGGGTACAGAGTCAAACAAAGAATTCCCACCTGAAGAATGTTGGATGGCAGAGAAACATCTTAAAAAATGCTCAACTTCATTAGTCATCAGGGAAATTCAAATCAAAACAACCCTGAGATTTCACCTTATACTAGTCAGAATGGCTAAGATTGAAAACTCAGGAGACAACAGGTGTTGGTGAGCATGTGGAGAAAGAGGAACACTACTCCACTACTGGTTGGGTTGCAAATTGGTACAACCACTCTGGAAATCAGTCTGGCAGTTCCTCAGAAAACTGGGCACTTCACTTCTGAAAGATTCTGCTATACCACTCCTGAGCATATACCCAGAGGATTCCCCAGCATGTAATAAGGATATATGCTCCACTATGCTCATAGCAGCCCTATTTATAATAGGCAGAAGCTGGAAAGAACCAAGGTATCCCTCAACAGAAGAATGGATGCAAAAAATGTGGTATATATACACAATTGAGTACTATTCAGCCATTAGAAACTATGAATTCATTAAATTCTTAGGCAAATGGATGGAAGTGGAAAACATCATACTATGTGTGGTAACCTAGTCTCAAAAGATCAATCATGCTATGCACTCACTAAGTGGATATTAGCCTGGAAAACTGGAATACCCAAAATATAATCCACACATTAAATGAGGTACAAGAAGAACAGAGGAGTGGTCCCTGGTTCTGGAAAGACTCGGTGTAGCAGTATAAGGCAAAACCAGAACAGGGAAGTGGGAAGGGTTGCATGGAAGAACAGGGGAAGGGAAGAGGGCTTATGTGACTTTTGGGTAGTAGGGGACCAGAAAAGGGAAAATCATTTGAAATGTAAATAAAAAATATATCGAATAAAAAAGGAGAGAACAAAATAAAATAAATGAATGAATGAATAAAATTTAAAATAATAAAAAAAGAAAGAGATGCCCATGAACATAGAAGAAGGCTACAGAACTACAAATAGTTTTGATCAGAAAAGAAATTTCTCCTGTCACATAATAATTAAAACACCAAATGTACTAAATAAATAAAGAATATTTAAAGCAATAAGGGAAAAAGGTCAAGTAGCATATAACGGTAGACCTATCAGAATAGCACCAGACTTCTCATCAGAGACTATGAAAGCCAGATGACTCTGAGCAGATGTCATACACACCCTAAGGGAATACAAATGATGACCCAGTCTTCTATATCCAGCAAATCTCTCAATTACATAGAAGGAGAAACCAAGGTGTTTCACAACAAAAACAAATTTAGAAACTATCTTTCCACAAATCCATCCCTTCAAAGATAATGAATGGAAAACACCAACAAAAGGAGAGAAACTACATACTAGAAAAAGCAAGAAATTAGTCGTCTTTCAACAAACCCAAAAGAAGATAAGCACACAAACATAAAAATTACATCAGAAATAGCAGGAAGAAACAATAACTATTCCTTAATATCTCTTAGCATCAATGGACTCAATTCTCCAATAATAAGACATAGACTATCAGACTGGATACGTACACAAGACCCAACATTTTGCTGCATGCAGGAAATGCATCTCAGTATCAAAGACAAACACTACCTCAGAGTAAAATGCTGGAAAACAGTTTTCCAAGAAAGTGGTCTCAGGAAACAAGCAGGAGTAGCCATTCTAATATCCAATAAAATTTTGGACATTCAACCAAAATTCATCCAAAAAGACACAGATGGACACTTTATACACATCAAAGGAAAAATCTACCAGAAAGAATGCTCAATTCTGTGGCTAAGATTAAAAATTCAGGAGACAGCAGGTGTTGGCGAGGATGTGGAGAAAGAGGAACACTCCTCCACTGCTGGTGGGGTTGCAAAATGGTACAACGACTCTGGAAATCAGTCTGGTGGTTCCTTCGAAAACTGGGCACCTCACTTCCAGAAGATCCTGCTATTCCACTCCTGGGCATATACCCAGAAGATTCCCCAGCATGTAATAAGGATACATGTTCCACTATGTTCATAGAATCCCTATTTATAATTGCCAGAAGGTAGAAAAAACCCAGGTATCCCTCAACAGAAGAGTGGATGCAAAAATTCTGGTATATATACACAATGGAGTACTATTCAGCCATTAGAAACAATGAATTCATGAAATTCTTAGGCAAATGGATGGAGCTGGAGAACATTATACTAAGTGAGGTAACCCAGACTCAAAAGATGAATCATGGTATGCACTCACTAATAAGTGGATATTAACCTAGAAAACTGGAATACCTAAAACATAATCCACACATCAAATGAGGTACAAGAAGAACGGAGGAGTGGCCCCTTGTTCTGGAAAGACTCAGTGAAGCAGTATAGGGCAAAACCAGAACAGGGAAGTGGGAAGGGTTGAGTGGGAAAATAGGGGGAGGTAAGGGGGCTGATGGGACTTTTGGGGAGTGGGGGTCGAGAAAAGGGGAAATCATTTGAAATGTAAATAAAAAATAAATCGAATTTAAAAAAAGGGGAAAAAAAAGAATGCTCAATTCTGAATATCTAGGCTCCAAATACAAGGACACCCTCATTCTTAAAGGAAACTTTACTGAAGCTTAAAGCACACATCGCACCCTATACAATAATTATGGATGACTTAAACTCCCCACTCTCATCAATGGACAGATCTGGGAAACACAAACTAAACAGAGATATAATGAAACTAACAGAAGTTTTGGACCAAATGAATTTAAAAGATATCTCTAGAACATTTCATCTTAAATCAAAAGAATATACCTTCTTCTCAGCAACTAATGGTACTGTCTCCAAAATTGACCATATCATTGGTCACAAAACAGACCTCAAGATATTTAAGAAGTTTGAACTAATTCCATTACTCTTATCAGATCACAATGGAGTAAAGGTGGTCTTCAATTGCAACAAAAGCAACAGAAATCCCACATATACATGGAAGTTGAACAATGCTCTACTCAATGATACCTTTGTCAAGGGAGAAATAAGGAAAGAAATCAAAACATTGTTTAGAATTTAATGAAAATGAAGGCACAACATGCCCAAAATTATGGGACACAATGAAAGCAGTGCTAAAAGGAAAACTCATAGCTCTGAGTGCCTCCAAAAAGAAGCTGGAGAGAGCATACACTAGCAGCTTAATAGCACACTTATAAGCTTTAGAACAGAAAGAACCTAATATAAGCAAGAGGAGTAGAATGCAGGAAATCATCAAACTCAGGGTTGAAATCAGCCAAGGTGAAACATAAAGAACTATACAAAGAATCAACAAAAGTAGGAGCTGTTTCTTTGAAAAAATCAACAAGATCGATAAACCGTTAGCCAGACTAACCAGAGGGCACACAGACAATATACAAATTTACAAATCAGAAATGAAAAGGGAGATATAACAACAGAAACTGAGGAAATTAAAAAAAAATCATCAGATCCTACTGCAACAGCCTATACTCAACACAACTGGAAAATCTGGATGAAATGGACAATTTCCTAGACAGATACCAAGTACCAAAGTTTAATCAGGATCACATATACCATCTAAATGGTCCCATAACCCCTAAAGAAATAGAAGTGGTCATTGACAGTCTCCCAACCAAAAGAAACCCAGGACCAGATGGTTTTAGTGCAGAATTCTATTAAACCTTCAAAGAAGCCTAACACCAATACTCTTCAAACTATCCCACGAAATAGAATCAGAAAAAACACTACCCAACTCGTTCTATGAAGACACAATTTCAATGATACCAAAACCAAACAAAATCCAAAAAAGAAAGAGAACATTAGGACAATTTCCCTTACAAATACTAATGGAAAAATACTAAATAAAATTCTTGCCAACTGGATCCAAGAACACATCAAAATGATCATTCACCATGATCAAGTAGGCTTCATCCCAGGGATGCAGGGATGGTTCAATATATGGAAATCCATGAATGTAATCCACTACATAAAGAGACTCAAAGAACAAAACCACATGGTCATTTCATTAGATTCTGAAAAAGCATTTGACAAAATTCAGCATCCTTTCATGTTAAAGTTCTTGGAAAGAAAAGGAATTCAAGGCCCATACCTAAACATAATAAAAGCAATAAACAGCAAACCAGTAGCCAACATCAAGCTAAATGGAGAGCAACTAGAAGCAATCCTACTAAAATCAGGGACTAGACAAGGCTGTTCTCTCTATATATACTTATTCAATAGAGAACTTGAAGTTCTAGTAGAGCAATTAGACAACAAAAAGAGGTAAAAAAAGATACAAATTAGAAAGGAAGAAGTCAAATTATCACTACTTGCAGATGATATGATAGTATATTTAAGCAACAACAACAACAAAAAAAAAAAAAAAAAAACAAAAAAACTCCACCAGAGTACTACAGCTGATAAACAACTTCAGCAAAGTGGCTGGATATAAAATTTACTCAAGCAAATCAGTAGCCTTCCTATACTCAATGGATAAACAAGCTGAGAAAGAAATTAGGGAAATGGCACCCTTCACAATATCCACAAGCAATATAAAGTATCTTGGTGTGACTCTAACTGTGAAAGATCTATATAACAGGAACTTCAAGAATTTGAAGAAAGAAATTGAAGAAGACCTCAGAAAATGGAAAAATGTCCCATGCTCTTGGATTGGCGGGATTAATATGGTAAAAGTGGCCATCTTGTCAAAAGCATTATACAGATTCAATACAATCCCCATCAAAATTCCAAATCAATTCTTCATAGAGTTAGAAAGAGCAATTCTCAAATTAATCTGGAATAACAGAAAAAAAAAAACAAAAACAAAATCAAAAACAAAAAACAGGATAGCTAAACCTCTTTTCAACAGTAAAAGAACTTCTGGGGGAATCAGTATCCCAGATCTCAAGCAGTACTTCAGAGCAATAGTGTTAAAAACTGCATGATATTGGTACAGTGACAGGCAGGTAGATCAATGGAATAGAATTGAAGACCCAGAAACAAACTCATAAAATTATTGTCACTTGATCTTTTACAAAGGAGCTATAATCATCCAGTGGATAAAAGCCTTCTGAACAAATGGCGCTGCTTCAACTGGAGGTCAGCATGCAGAAGAATGCAAATTGATCCATTCTAAATCTTCTTGTACTAAGGTCATGCCCAAGTGTATCAAGGGGCTCCACATAAAACCAAACACACATGAAACTAATAGAAAAGAAAATGGGGAAGAGCCTTGAGCACATGTGCACAGGGGAATATATCCTGAGCTGAACATCAATAGCTTATACTCTAAGATCAAAAATTGACAAATGGGATTTCATAAAATTACAAATTTTCTGTAAGGCAAAGGACACTGTCAAAAGGACAAAATGGCAACCAACAAATTGGGAAAAGATCTTTACCACCCTACATCTGACAGAGGGCTAATATCAAAGATATACAAAGAACTCAAGAAGGCAAACTCCAGAAAGGCAAATAACCCTATTCAAAATTGGGGTACAGAGCTAAACAAAGAATTTTCACTTGAGGAATATGAAATGGCTGAGAAAAACCTAAAGAAATGTTCAACATACTTAGTCATTAGGGAAATGCAAATCAAAACAACCCTGAGATTTTACCTCACACCATTCAGAATGGTTAAGACTCAGGAGAAACTCAGGAGAAAAAAAGGGGGCTGTTGAGAATGTAGAGAAAGAGGAACACTCCTCTACTGCTGGTGGGGTTGCAAGCAAGTACAACCACACTCCTCTACTGTTGGTGGGGTTGCAAGCAAGTACAACCAGTCTGGTGGTTCCTCAGAAAACTGGACATGATACTACCAGAGGACCCTGCTATACCACTCCTGGGCATATACCCAGAGGATTCCCAAGTATACAATAAGCACACATGCTCAACTCTTTTCATAGCAGTCCCATTTATAATAGCCAGAACCTGGAAAGAACCCAGATGCCCCTCAAAGGAGGAATGGATATAGTAAATGTGTTATATTTACACTATGGAATACTACTCAGTTATTAAAAACAATGAATTCATGAAATTCTTAGGTAAGTGGGTGGAATTGGAGAATGTCATCCTTAGTGAGGCAACCCAATCACAAAAGAAAACACATGGTATGCACTCACTGATAAGTGGATATTAGCCCAGAAGCTTGGAATACCCAAGAAACAATTCACATATCAAATGATGCTCAAGAAAAAGGAAGGAGAGTCCCCTGGTCCTGGAAAGGCTCAGTGCAGCAGTATAGGAAAATAACAGGGCAGGAAAAGGGGAAGGGGGTGATTTAACAACAAGGGGAGGGAAGAAGGCTCATGGGACTTTTGGGGAGAAGAGATCCAGGAAAGGGGATATCATTTGAAATGCAAATAAAGAATTTATAGAATAAAAACCAACTGAGGGGTTCCAAATGTGCATGAACACTCAAAAAGTCTCTACTTGTTCTGAGTAAGAGTATTTCTCCAGCAGCCATAGAGGTTAAGTTGTGGAAAATCAAACTGAAGATGTTATAAGTTTGGCTGAATTATAGCCAAAATTCAACTCCCAGCCTCAGTGGTTTGTCAGTTAAAGTAAGGGAATTAATTCATAAAGATTAGGATCCTATAATTTAGCATAGGAAAGGGCAGGAGACCCCCCCTGAAGCTGACAACCTTGAAAGTAAGATTCTCAAGGTATTATCTCACCTTACATTAAGATGCACTCACACCTCCATTCCCTTGGAATAATGTTTTTTTTCACCTTTGACTGAGGACGTTGATTCTTAAATGTCTGTTAGACCAGACTTGACTTTCTCTAAAGGAAATGCCAGACAGGGCCATACATGCTTCCTTCAGGACTTTCTAATAGGTGTTTCTAGTCCTATAACCAGATTGAAGCCTAAACAAGCATCAAGACAGGCAGGAAAATGTATAGTGCATGATGAAGTCCTCTACACTACAAAACAACATAATGAGTTTGCTAATTTATTCAAGCAGTTGTCTGGGAATATGTGTGGGAATAGATTGTAAGAGTATGAGATAATGGTGGAAAGAATATAAAACTAGACCAGGTTGGGTTTATTGATATGGGTTTGCTGAGAGGAGGTCTCCATTTGAATATGGAAGCCCAAACAATTAAGAAAGGTGTCAAAATTTATTTAAATGGTGGACTGAAGCTTTTGTTAAAAGATAACCTACTGAAAAAGGCTTTCGCTCCTCTTTCCTTCAGTTTAGATTGACTGAACACTCTGAAACTGCATTGTTAGAGTGAATACAGAGTGTTAAACCCAGTCCACCAAGATGGAAAGAGCTCGTGAGGTGGGAGGGCCTTGACAATCTCCTGATTAGGCCAAGGAAATTTTATTTTCTTTATCTTCTTTTTCTTTTACTTTTTCTTTTTCTTTTTCTTTTTCTTTTTCTTTTTCTTTTTCTTTTTCTTCTCTCTCTCTCTCTCTCTCTCTCTCTCTCTCTCTCTCTCTCTCTCTGTATATATATATCCTTTGGCTTTGTGTGGTTGTAAAAGATTTTAAGGCTCAGGGAAAGTGAGTTCAGAGTGTAAAACCTAGTAGAAGGCCTAGAAAGCATACTCTTCACTAGTTCTGTAAGATACAAAATAATGAAAAAGGCACTAACACCCTTGAAGAGTTTTGTGGTTGCTCATTTCCTTGTGTCAGAACTTAAGGTTGGGAATTCTGCTGCTCAGTGGTATGAATTAGATGCAATAAGTTTTGTTTGCCTCTCAAGTAACAGGGGCCAGGTGGCAGAACTGAATAGCTAAAGGCAAAATGATTATAGCTATTGTAATGGCCAGCATAGATAAAGTAATGTTCATAATGACCTAACCTATAATCATCATGACAGGCAAAGTAAATTTTATTGTGGCAAGATTCCTATGGGCCTTTGGAATCTGACAAATCGTGGTGTTTCCAGACATGAAATAGAGAAAAAAGCCTACTAATTTTTTTGTCTGTACAACCAAAATTTATCAAACAAATGAAAGAAAGGTTGAATTGGATTGTGAATTTCAAGAACTGAGCCAGTTTTCAGAGCCAGAACCTCTTGATTAAGGCATCTTTGGTGTTGGGATCTTGATTAACTATCTAAAAGTTTTACTGTTAAACGGTCTTCTCTCTTTTTCTGAAGGGTCATATGGCCCCTTTATAAGAATATTCATATACTAGGGGAAAGAAAACAATCAGAATTTCTGGAGACTGTAGGTTGCAGGTTCTGAACTGATGTTGATTCTGAGATATCCCAAGACACATGGTGACACTCCAGTTAAAGTAATGGCATATGGAGGTCAAGCAATTAATTGAATTTTTGGATGAAACATGACTCACAGTATGTTCAGAGTCTCCCTGAAATCATCCTGTGGTTATTTCTAGGTCACAGAATGGATAATTTGGATACATATACTTAGAATTCTCACATTGTTTCACTGATCTTTGAAGTGAGGATTATTAATGTTGGAAAGACTACATGGACGACTTTAGAGTTGCCTCTGCCAAAGAAAATAGTCAATCGAAAACAGTATTGCACTGCAGGAGGAATTGGAACAATTGGTGCATCCACCAAGGACTTGTAAAATGCAAGAGTGATGGTTACCATTACTGGTTACCATTACATCTCACTTTAACTCCATTATCTTGTCAGGGCAGAGAACAGACTATGGAGACTATGGAACACTCAATCAGGTAATTACTGCAATTGCAGTGTTGTTCTAAATGTAGTGCCTTAATTGAGTAAATTAGCACATCTCCTGATACATGGTATATAGACATTGATTTATCAACAGTCTTTTTGTATGTATCTGTTCACAGTGACCCCCAAGAGCAATTTTATTTCAGTTGGCAAAGCTAGCAACATACCTTTACAGTTTTACCTAAAGATTATATTAACATTGCAGCTTTGTCATAATTTAGTTAGAAGTTAATTTGATCACCTGTCTCTGCCACAAAATTTCACATTGTGATCTATCTTGATGGCATTACACTGATTGGACTAAGTGAGCAGGTAGTAACAGTCACTGACAGCTTGGAAACATACATATGCATCGTAGGATGGCAAATAAAAGCAACCAAAATTCAAAGCCTTCTCTATTTGAGTGAAAAATCTTATGAGTTTAGTGGTGTGCATCATGCAGAGGTATTTATTCTAAGGTACAGGTTAGGTGATTGCAACTGGCCCCTACCATGACAAAGAAAGTAGCACAATGTTCAGTCCAACTGTTTGAATTCTATAGACAGCACATACCTCACTTGGGTGTGTTACTCTGGCCCATATAGTGACTTGGAAAGCTGCTAGTTTTGTGTGGGGCAAGGAATAAGAGAATCTCTTCTACAGGTCCATGATTCTGTGAACAATACTCTACTATTTGGACCATGTTATCCAGCAGACACAATGGTAGTTAAGATATCAGTGGTAGAAAAGAATGCTGTTTTATGTCTTTGGCAGGCCTCCTACAGTTAAATAAAGAAGTGACTTTGGAGATTGGGGGCAAGACTCACCATAAACTGAAGAGAATAATTTTCTCCTTGAAAGTCAACTTTTGGCCTGTTATTGGGCCTTAGTTAAAACTGTATATTTGGCAATGGGCCACAGAATTACCATTTTGTAAGCTGAGTTTCCCTTCATGATATGGGTGTTATCTGATTCACCAAATTATTACATAGGATATACATTGCAGCAATCAATTATTAAATGAAAATGATATATGTGTAACTGAGCCCAAGTGGGTCCAGAAAATACAACCAAGTTACATGAAAAAGTTGCCCAAATGCCTATAGTTTTATTCCCTTTAGAATGCCACCTTCTGCCAAGTATGTACCTATAGCCTCATGGTGTGTTTCCCATGATAAGTTGACTGAGAAGAAGACTAGGACCTGATTTAATGATGGTTCTGCATGATGTGCAGGTACCAGCTAGAAGTGGATAGCAACAGCAGTGCAACCCTTTCTGGGACAACCGTGAGTGACATCAGTGAAGGAAAATCTTCACCGGGAAATCTTCAGTGGGCAAAATTTAGCACAGTACACATGGTCAAGCATTTTGCTTCAAGGAGAAATGGGCAAATATACACTTGTTCCCTGGTTTGGGTCTATAGCAAGTGCATTGGCTTGATGGAAAGAATCTTGGCAATAGAATTATTGAAAAACTGGTGATGAAGACATCTGGGAAAGAGGTATGAGGAAAAATTTCTCCAAATGGGCAAGGGATGTTATACTTATAAGCCATGTAAATGTTCAATAAAAGCTAAATTTAGCTGAGAAGGAGTGTAATGATCAAGGACATATGTTGACTCGCTCTCAGAACAATCAGCATCATATGCAACCCATTCTTACATGAACAAATTACCCTTAATGGCAGAGATGAAGGTTATGTATAGGCTAAACTACATAGATTTCCACTTACCAGTCACTAACTGCAGCTGTTTCTGAGTGGTAGATTCGCCAAAACAGAGACCAACATTGAGCTCCAGATATGGCACCTTTCCATGGAGTGACAAGCCAGAAATCTGGTGTCTGGTTGACAACACTGGACCACTTCCTCCATGGATAGGACAATAACTTGTCCTCACTTGAGTAGATACCTTTTGTGATTATGGATTTTCTGTTCCTGGATTTAATGTTTCTCCCAAAACCACTCTCTGTGGATTTACAGAATGTCTTATATATCATCATAGTATTCCACACAGTCTTGCTTCTACTATGGAACTCATTTCAGAGCCAGAGACAAGTAGACCAATGGGCAAGTATGACAGTGCACCAATAATTAGAGAATCAATGGTTATTTGTATGTACCACTCTGAAGGACCTGGCCTGACAGTAAGCTAAAATGGTCTTTTAAAGACACAGTGACAACATAAAATAGGCTGTGGGAGCCTGGAGACTTGGGTGAAGGTTCTCCAAAAGGGGGTACACACATTGAATCAGTTTTCCCTAGTCACTTTGAACTTCCAATATCCTTAAATAAATGGGTTACAAAAGAAATAATAATGTTAGGGGATATGATTGATCCAGATTACTGTGGGGAAGTTTGATTGCTTCTCTGCAATCAAGGTAAAAAAGATTATGTCTGTAGTTCAAGAGATCCTTTAGGGTTTCTCTGAGTTCTACTGTGCCATGTGTTTGTAGTTATACAAGGATTGCTATGCCATGTTAAGAATAATTATGATCTAGTTAAATAAATGATGTATTTGCAATTGTATGTATTATAGTTACATAATATTTTGGTGTTGTTATAATCTTGTTTTCATTTGAAAATTGACCATGGCAAAAAGAGATGCTATTATGTGTCAAGCTTACAAGTAATGGACTTAACAATGGCTAAATTTGGTTATCAGCTTGACTACACCTGGAATGAACTATAATCCAGAAATAGAGGACACACCTATCAGATACTTTTTCCTTGATTTGAAGTGTGGGGATCCAATTCTAGCCTAGACTTTAGAGGTAGGAAGGCAAACCTTTAACCTGGGTCTTGAGATGGAAAGAGATACAGAATTTTAGCCACATTTTTGCTTGAATCCTATATATGGCCATGAAAGAAGGAAGCATTTACTCTTTGCCTGCTTGCTAACACCTTGTTAGCAACTCTATCATTTTGCTAGCATTAGAGCATACTACTTCAAGATTCCAGCAGATACTGAAAAACTGGCTGACACATCCAGATTTATGTAACACACACACATGCACACACACACACACACACACACACACACACACACACACACACACACGTATGTATATTCTCTAAGTTTGGGTACCTTAGAGATTGGTAACTAATATACAATGCAACTCAAAGTAGCTCCATAGGTTATATAAATTTTCTCAATAATTCTCTACGGAAGTTTAACATTAGCTTTTTCATTAAGTATGAGAAGATACTGAAAATGAGCAACATATACATCATTATGAGAGTATCAGTAGAGATCTAAATTCTGCAAACATGGAACTTTTGTTTTAACATTATAAATCATTCAATAAATTGGCCTGAACATTGAAGTGTATCAGGTTGCGAAAAAACATTTAAAAGAGTTATTTATATTGACTAATTCATTTATCTAGAAATTAAAGGAGTGGTAATGTGTTCTTTCCTTCTCATGTTATTTGCATTCCTTTGACATAGCACAACTACTCATTCAAATAGTTTGCTGGTGAAATGCTGAGTGTTTGTGGTTATGGACACTATATAGCCTATGCTTTTATCCTGATGTAGCTACAATGCTGAAGCAATTACTGTTTTCAGGTTTCTCAATAATCAGTACCTATTGTCTTCTTTTTATTTTTGAGGTATTCAAATTGTAACAGTAGAAACAAGCCCATGTAAAGCTGTAGAAAACTATTTTACATCTCTCCTGACAATTTGGATTAAGGATTCCTGTGCACACTCAGATACCATTTTGAATGCCTGTTGACACTTTTCTACCTTGTCTATTTTCCCAACTTTTGGCTTACCTAAAACCAATTTATTGATGAGTTATCTGTAGCACAAAAGATCAAGCTTAAATCCAGTAATTATGCATGAGCAAATTGATTTCTAGTTGTTTCTACAATGTTCAAATAATAGTAATCATGTGTAATGTAATATATACTTCTATACTTTTTCTGCAAGTATAACTAAACTCAAAACATGGAAGTTGACATATTTATAGGGCATTTTAAAATTAAAATTGTGGTATCAAAGATTGCTCAGCTCTCAGAAGTATGTATTTCTCTTGCAGATGACTCAAGTTTAATTACGTACACACAAATCCAGGAGCCCATATTTTCTATAAGTATACTTCCAGGAAAATCCTGTTGTGGGTTTGGCCTAATGTTGTTTGCATTATGTTAGTCTGGTCCCCAGTACTGAATAAGAATCTGTCCATCCCCATGTAAGATGGTGAGGGACCCTGGCCCCAGTTGGTTTGATTGGTAAATAAAGTTGCCAGAAACTAATGGCTGGACAGGGAGAGAGAGGTGGGTTTTTTGGGACTTTCAGGATTTCTGAGCAAGGGACTAAGGAGGAGCATGAAGAGGAGCAGCCATCATGTCTGGAAGGAGAGACATCACATCTGAGAGGTGGAGAGGGCAGAGGGAATAAAAGTCCTGTAGGTGCTGGAGAATGCAGCCAAATGGGCTTCAAGTCTGGGTCCAAAGAAGCAAAAATGGAATAAAGATTTTAATAACTTAGAAATATCAAAGTAGGGTACATTAGAAAATTTGAAATTAGGTAGAGGCTTAGACACTGAGCTGTTAAAGACATATTAAAATATAAATGTGTGTGTGTGTGTGTGTGTGTGTGTGTGTGTGTGTGTGCCTTTCATTCGGGAACCCAGAACATGGGGTTGGGTAGAAAGGAGGAGGATTAATTGAGTACTGCTACAGAATTCAGTTCCTTTATTCTCCGGATCCATATCTACGCAATGTGTACATATTAACACAGAGATTTGCACTCTCTAACTTCATGCTACTTAATGAGCATGCTATGGTGAGTTATCATTCCATATTGCATAAGATGTAACACTCTACACTCCTCTTCTCAGTGCAGAAAAACTTTTTCTGTGCTTGTCTCTATTTAGTTTTCTCACTGACGTTTATTATATGTAAAGATGTTAATTATAATATTTCTATAACTGACATTTGTACATATTTTTGTCCTTTCACTAATTCCATCTGTACAGCTTGATTTCCTTTTAATTAAACCTACTATGCTATAGAGAGTAAACGGAATAATATAAAGAGCCTGTTACTCATAATATTCATCTCTTTCTTTGTAAAGGTTCTGTGGTGATTTGGATATGCTTGGCCCAGGGAGTAGCACTATTAAGAGCTGTAGGTTTGTTGGGGTAGGTATAGCCTTGTTGGAGGAAGAGTGTCCCTGTGGGGCTGCAATTTAAGAACCACCTCCTAGCTACCTGAGGATCCAGTCTTCTCACAGCAGCCTTCAGAAAAAAAGTTAGAATTCTCGGCTCTGGTTCCATGCCTGCTGGACACTGCCATGCTCCCACCTTGATGATAATGGACTGAAGTTCTGAAGCTGTAAGTCAGCCACAGTTAAATGTTGTCCTTCCGGGGCTGGAGAGATGGCTCAGCAGTTAAGAGCACTGACTGTTCTTCCAGAGGATATGAGTTCAAATCCCAGCAACCACATGGTGGGTCACAACCATCTGTAATGAGATCGGATGCCCTCTTCTGGTGTGTCTGAAGACAGCTACAGTGTACTTACGTATAATAAATAAATAAATCTTAAAAAAAAAAAAGCTAGAGAACTTCATACTAAGTGAGGTAACCCAGTCTCAAAAGATCAATCATGGTATGCATTCACTGATAAGTGGATATTAGCCTAGAAACTTTGAATACCCAGGACATAATCCACAAATTATATGATGTCCAAAAAGAATGGAGGAGTGGACCCTGGTTCTGGAAAGACTCAGTGCAAGAGTATAGGGGAATTTCAGAACAGGGAAGTGGGAAGGGGTGGATGGAAGAATAGGGGGACGGAAGATGGCTTGTGGGACTTGCTGGGAGTGGGGACCCAGAAAGGGGGAAATCATTTGCAATGTAAATAAATAAAATAAAATAAAATAAAATGTTGTCCTTCCAAGAATTGCCTTGATCATGGTATCTGTTTACAGTAGTAAACCCTAACTAAGTCAGATTCTAATAGAATTATGGACCTTCTGTCACTGACTATAGACTATAAAACTATGGACAAGAGTCGCCAGAATCCATGTTTATACTCATTTTAAATATGTCTAAATATTTTCTCCGTAGTTTAGCTTCAGGCTAAAATATTGAGGAACTATTTTGGCTAAGTATTCTATTACACTACAGTTATATTATAACATATGTATTATTAAATATGCAAACTGCCAGGCTAGAAATAATTTTCTGTTTTATATAAACAAGGCATACAAGTCATAACCTTCTCCTTTTTGTTTTCATTTTAATAACAATTTCTTTAAGATAGATAAGTTGGAAAAATTCAAAATGGTCAGCAGGTGAAAACAAATATGAATATAAAATATTTTGTTCATTTTGTCACATTTCCCTGATGTCTGTCCATCTTTAATTCCCTTAGAAGCATGCCAGCACATTAAATTTTTATTATTTCATTTTCTCAAGTGATATAAGGTATATGAGACACTAGACTACTATGATGGTTGGAATAAAAGTGGTGCAAGTATAATCTCATCTTCCAGTGTTTAGCCTCCAGGAAAATACTGCACAATTTGAGAAGGATTAGGATTAGGAGGTATGGCCTAGTTCGTGGAGGATTAGACATTCTTGAAGTAAGTGAATTTATGAGTTTCGAGGTTTCAAAAATCCCACATAAGTCCCATTATCTGTCTCTCTGTCTGCTCCTTGAGGAGAATGTGAAGTTGTCAGATACTGATCGAACACTATAAATTCCACCATGGTCCATGCAGTAATGATGAAAATGACTAAGCATCTTGAATTGCAAGCAAATCTTGCATTACATGCTTTTCTTCATTAAAATTACCCTGCTCAAAGAATCTCTTCACAGTAATGGGGCACTAAGACAACTTCTCTTGAAATGAAACATCTATTTATAAAAGGTGATGTTAACAATAGAATATTAATTACCTCTTATGTCAGGATTTTTAATTTTTATATATCCCTACATTATTAGTTGAGTATTCATGTTGACACTGATATTCTTCAGTCTATTTTGAGAATTCATGAAGCTGTTCTTTTTTTTTTTTATTATTCGATATAATTTATTTACATTTCAAATGATTTCCCCTCTTCTAGCCCCCCCACTCCCCGAAAGTCCCGCAAGCCCCCTTCTCTTCCCCTGTCCTCCCACCCACCCCTTCCCACTTCCCCGTTCTGGTTTTGCTGAATACTGTTTCACTGAGTCTTTCCAGAACCAGGGGCCACTCCTCCTTTCTTCTTGTACCTCATTTGATGTATGGATTATGTTTTGGGTATTCCAGTTTTCTAGGTTAATATCCACTTATTAGTGAGTGCATACCATGATTCACCTTTTGAGTCTGGGTTACCTCACTTAGTATGATATTCTCTAGCTCTATCCATTTGCCTAAGAATTTCATGAATTCATTGTTTCTAATGGCTGAATAGTACTCCATTGTGTAGATATACCACATTTTTTGCATCCACTCTTCTGTTGAGGGATACCTGGGTTCTTTCCAGCATCTGGCAATTACAAATAGGGCTGCTATGAACATAGTAGAACATGTCCTTATTACATGGTGGGGAGTCTTCTGGGTATATGCCCAGGAGTGGTATAGCAGGATCTTCTGGAAGTAAGGTGCCCAGTTTTCAGAGGAACCGCCAGACTGATTTCCAGAGTGGTTGTACCAATTTGCAACCCCACCAGCAGTGGAGGAGTGTTCCTTTTTCTCCACACCCTCTCCAACACCTGCTGTCTCCTGAATTTTTAATCTTAGCCATTCTGACTGGTGTAAGATGAAATCTTAGGGTTGTTTTGATTTGCATTTCCCTAATGACTAATGAAGTTGAGCATTTTTTAAGATGCTTCTCCGCCATCCGAAGTTCTTCGGGTGAGAATTCTTTGTTTAACTCTGTACCCCATTTTTTAATAGGGTTGTTTGGTTTTCTGGAGTCTAACTTCTTGAGTTCTTTATATATGTTGGATATTAGCCCTCTATCTGATGTAGGATTGGTGAAGATCTTTTCCCAATTTGTTGGTTGCCGATTTGTCCTCTTGATGGTGTCCTTTGCCTTACAGAAACTTTGTAATTTTATGAGGTCCCATTTGTCAATTCTTGCTCTTAGAGCATACGCTATTGGTGTTCTGTTCAGAAACTTTTTCCCTGTGCCGATGTCCTCAAGGGTCTTCCCCAGTTTCTTTTCTATTAGCTTCAGAGTGTCTGGCTTTATGTGGAGGTCCTTGATCCATTTGGATTTGAGCTTAGTACAAGGAGACAAGGATGGATCGATTCGCATTCTTCTGCATGCTGACCTCCAGTTGAACCAGCACCATTTGTTGAAAAGGCTATCTTTTTTCCATTGGATGTTTTCAGCCTCTTTGTCGAGGATCAAGTGGCCATAGGTGTGTGGGTTCATTTCTGGATCTTCAATCCTGTTCCATTGATCCTCCTGCCTGTCACTGTACCAATACCATGCAGTTTTTAACACTATTGCTCTGTAGTATTGCTTGAGGTCAGGGATACTGATTCCCCCAGATTTCCTTTTGTTGCTGAGAATAGTTTTAGCTATCCTGGGTTTTTTGTTGTTCCAGATGAATTTGATAATTGCTCTTTCTAACTCTGTGAAGAATTGAGTTGGGATTTTGATGGGTATTGCATTGAATCTGTATAGTGCTTTAGGCAAAATGGCCATTTTAACTATATTGATTCTACCGATCCATGAGCATGGGAGGTTTTCCCATTTTTTGAGGTCTTCTTCCATTTCCTTCTTCAGAGTCTTGAAGTTCTTGTCATACAGATCTTTCACATGTTTGGTAAGAGTCACCCCAAGATACTTTATACTGTTTGTGGCTATTGTGAAGGGGGTCATTTCCCTAATTTCTTTCTCAGCCTGCTTATCCTTTGAGTATAGGAAGGCCACTGATTTGCTTGAGTTGATTTTATAACCTGCCACTTTGCTGAAGTTGTTTATCAGCTGTAGGAGCTCTCTAGTGGAGTTCTTTGGGTCACTTAGGTAGACGATCATGTCGTCTGCAAATAATGATAGTTTGACTTCTTCCTTTCCAATTTGTATCCCTTTGACCTCCTTATGTTGTCGAATTGCCCGAGCTAGAACCTCAAGTACAATATTGAAAAGATAAGGAGAAAGGGGGCAGCCTTGTCTGGTCCCTGATTTCAGTGGGATTGCTTCAAGTTTCTCTCCATTTAGTTTGATGCTGGCTACCGGTTTGCTGTATATTGCTTTTACTATGTTTAGGTATGGGCCTTGAATTCCTGTTCTCTCCAAGACTTTAAGCATGAAGGGATGCTGAATTTTGTCAAATGCTTTTTCAGCATCCAATGAAATGACCATGTGGTTTTGTTCTTTGAGTCTGTTTATGTAGTGGATTGTATTGATGGATTTCCGTATATTGAACCAACCCTGCATTCCCGGGATAAAGCCTACTTGATCATGGTGGATGATCGTTTTGATGTGTTCTTGGATTCGGTTGGCAAGAATTTTATTGAGTATTTTTGCATCGATGTTCATAAGGGAAATTGGTCTGAAGTTCTCTTTCTTTGTTGGATCTTTGTGTGGCTTTGGTATCAGCGTAATTGTGGCTTCGTAGAAGGAATTGGGTAGTGTTCCTTCTGTTTCTATTTTGTGGAATAGTTTGAAGAGTATTGGTGTTAACTCTTCTTTGAAGGTCTGGTAGAATTCTGCACTGAAGCCATCTGGTCCTGTGCTTTTTTTGGTTGGAAGACTTTCTATGACTCCTTCTATTTCTTTAGGCATTATGGGACTGTTTAGATGGTCTAGTTGGTCCTGAGTTAATTTTGGTATTTGGTATCTGTCAAGGAAATTGTCCATTTCCTCCAGATTCTCCAGTTGTGTTGAGTATAGGCTCTTGTAGTAGGATCTGATGATTTTTTGGATTTCCTCAGTTTCCGTTGTTATATCTCCCTTTTCATTTCTAAGTTTGTTAATTTGGATACTTTCTCTGTGCCCTTTGGTCAGTCTGGCTAAGGGTTTATCTATCTTGTTGATTTTCTCAAAGAACCAGCTCCTGGTATTGTTGATTTTTTGTATGGTTCTCTTTGTTTCTACTTGATTGATTTTGGCCCTGATTTGATGATTTCCTGCCTTCTACTCCTCCTGGGTGAAATAGCTTCTTTTTGTTCTAGGGCTTTCAGGTGTGTCATTAAGCTGATAATGTATGCTCTCTCCATTTTCTTTTTGGAGGCACTCAGGGCTATGAGTTTTCCTCTTAGCACTGCTTTCATTGTGTCCCATAGATTTGGGTATGTTGTGTTTTCATTTTCATTGTGTTCTAAAAAGTCTTTAATTTCTTTCTTTATTTCTTCCTTGACCAAGGTATCATTGAGTATAGTATTGTTCAGTTTCCACGTGTATGTGGGCTTTCTGTTGTTTCTGTTGCTATTGAAGACCACTTTTACTCCATAGTGATCAGATAGGAGGCATGGGATTAGTTCGATCTTCTTATATTTGTTGAGGTCTGTCTTGTGACCAATTATATGGTCGATTTTGGAGAAGGTACCATGAGGTGCTGAGAAAAAGGTATATTCTTTTGTTTTAGGATAGAATGTTCTATATACATCTGTTAAATCTAATTGGTCCAAAGCTTCAATTAGTTTCATTGTGTCCCTGTTTAGTTTCTGTTTTCCTGATCGGTCCATTGAGGAAAGTGCAGTGTTGAAGTCACCCACAATTATTGTGTTAGGTGCAATGTGTGCTTTTAGTTTTAATAAAGTTTCTTTTACAAAAGAGGGTGCCCTTGCATTTGGGGCATAGATGTTCAGGATTGACAGTTCTTCTTTTTGTATTTTTCCTTTGACCAGCAAGAAGTGTCCCTCAGGGTCTCTTTTGATGACTTTGGGTTGAAAGTCAATTTTATCTGATATTAAAATGGCTACTCCAGCTTGTTTCCTGAGACCATTTGCTTGTAAAATTGTCTTCCAGCCTTTTACTCTAAGGTAGTGTTTAATTGGTATTTTTAAGTGTGTTCTTAATTTGTATTTGTGTGTATGTGTATGTGTGTTTGTATGTGTGTGTGTATCTGTGTGTGTGTATGCATTGGGGGGAAGAGTAGGAGAAGAAAGAGGCACAGAGAGAGGAGAGGGAGACAGGGAGATAGACAGAGACAGAGAGAAACTAGAAAAGGACTTGAAAGCAAGAAAGAAAAGAAGTATGTGCATGTGTGCCTGTATGTGTGAGAGCACAGAACAGAGCTTTTTTAAATTCATCAGAATTTTAAAGAGTATTATGAAATTAAATATTAAAAATGTTGCATCAACATTAGAATAATAAATTTATTAGTTGTAATATTTCATTGAGTATTTTTATTCACTTCCCCCTATTATAGATATGTTAAATAAAAATAAACATTGAATATTTCAACAAATGATTATCTATACACATAATAGTAGTATTCATTTTGTAAAACGACCTGCGCCCTCAATATTGCCATTGTCACAGTGAACAACTCCTTATGACAAAGAAACCAAGGCTTGCAGGCTTTCAAACATAAGCCAAATTCTAGCTTATTTTGTTGTTCAGTTTGTTCTGTTTTTTATGATACTGGATTTATTTATGACTTGGCAAGTGTCATTTAAAACAAGAACAGAGAGAGCCCTTGCCTGGAGAATTTAACACAAATGAGCCAGGTAGAATGTGTCCTTTTAAAAGAACAATGAAACGATTGACCTTTTGTTATTCAGAATATGATTTTGTGAGTGTGTGTGTGTTTTTTGAGTACTTTATGCTCTTTAGGTATTATTGATACCTTTATATGCTCAGAATTAATAATTTATCATGGTGACATAAATGGACTCTTGAGTGGGTAATGCTTCAGTTTTGAATACAAACTTACATATAGCCAGAAATTAGAAATTAAATGAAAATATAACCAAAGTACTAAGGAGAAAATATTAGAATTTCTTTAAAAGTTTAGAATTTTACTTTTATGAAAAATAAATTTTTTGTCCTGTATTATATCCTGAGTGTGAATTTTCCCTCTGCCTACCACTTTCATCATAATCACTACCACAATCAATAGAATATTAATTACTTCTTATGTTAGGATTTTTCATTTTTATATATCCCTACATTATTATTTGTGTATTCATGTTGACACTGATATACTTCAGTCTATTTTGAGAATTCATGAAGCTCTTCTTAATTGGTATTTCCATATGTTCTTAATTTGTATATTTGAGTGTGTGTATGTGTGTGTCTATGTTTATGTGTGTGTCTGTATTTGTTGGAGGGAAGAGTAGGAGAATAAAGAGGCAGAGAGAGGAGAGATACTTCCCACCTCCCTGTCCATTCAGACTCATACCCTTTCTGTTTCTCATTAGAAAACAAATAAACTTCTAAGGGATGAAAAAATAAATAATAACAAAAACTAATATCTGAATAGCACAAAACAGAGGGGAAAAGAGCCGAAGGAAATGCACAAGAAAAAAAATAAAGATGAATAGACTCACTTTTTCTAATACTCAGGAATCCCATAAAAATACAAAACTGGATGTCATATATTGCAGGGAGTAGAAAAAATATATAGTTAAAAGGAAAGAAAAGTAAAAGCCAGGATACAAAATTATGATACAAAAAAAATCTCTAAAGATACCCTTGAGTTCCTTTTCTGTTGGCCCTCTGCTTGGCATGCCATCTTCACTTAAGATTAATTTGATGTCCCCAGTGAGACTTCCTTGAAGGGAACATTTTTTTTTTCCTTTACAAGTCCTTACAAATTGGAGATAGATTCTGGGTTCATGTCTTAGGGTTTTACTGATGTGAACAGACACCATGACCAAAGCAACTCTGATAAATGACAGCATTTAATTAGGTCAGGTTTATAGGTTTAGAGATTCAGTCCATTATCATCAAGGCAGGAGCATGGCTATGTACAGGCAGGCATGGTATAGGAAGAATTGAGTGTTCTACATCTTGTTCTAAAGGCAAAGAGGATCTGGTTTCCAGGGAGCTAGAATAAGGGTCTTTACACCCATATCCACAGTGACACACTTCTTCCTACAAGGCCAGGCATACACCAACAAGGCCACACCTCCTTATAGTGCCATTCCCTGAGCCAAACATATTCAAATTATCACAGATTGAGATAAGAACATGTGTTCACTCTCCTTTGATCTCTAGGACCTCAACTGGTATAGATCTATGCAGTTCCTCGTTTATGCCTCTTCGGTCTCTGTGAGTTCATACGTATCAGGGAACTCCTTCATCTCTTCTGCCTCATACACTCTTTCTGCCTTTGCTCTCTCAGTTTTCCTTGAGTCCTTAAGGGAGGTGTTTGATACAGAAGTCATTTGGGGGTTGAGTATTAAAGAGATCTCAATTTATACATAATATCCAGCTATGTATTTTCTCATCTGCTGCTGGAGAAATTTTCTTAAATCATGACTAAATAATGCTCTAATCTATGAGCATAGTATAGTATCATTAGGGACTTTATTCTACATTCTTTCAGTAATACAATAATATTTGGTTTCTGCTAGGTGCCTGAGCTATCTAGTCTTGTGGTGTAAATAAGTATTAGATATGAGTTTCATCTGGTGTAATGAGCCTTAAATCACATCAGATTTTTAGTTGGTTACTATCACAAGCTTTCTGCTACCTTTGGGCCAGGATATTTTGCAGATTAGACATTGTAAATCAAAGGATTTATAACTGGTTTTGTTTTCATATTTCTCATGTTCTTGTATACAGAATAGCTTTCTGTTTCAAAGATATAAGCTAATAGAAGTGAAAGTTTTATATAGATTGCAGTTCAAATTCTCCATATTCAATAAATTGTAAGGGTGTCATCAAAATATGTTTTAACTTAAAAATAGACATCATTTCATGGTAAAGGTATGGAAAAATACATTTCAAGCAAATGGACCTAAGAATAAAGCTGTATAGCCATTTTAAAATTCACTTTACACCCTGCATACTACACCCCTCCGATTCCTCCCCTAATCCTTCCTCCCCTTCTCCTCTGAGATGATGACAGTCCTACTGGGTATCCCCTTACCCTGACACATCAAGTCTCTGCAAGGCTAGGCCCATCCTTTCTCACTAAGGCCAGACCAGGCAGTGTAGCTAGAAGAATATATTCCACAAACAGGCAACAATGTTTGAGATAGACTCTTCTCCAGTTGTTTAGGACCCACATGAAGACCAAGCTATATATGTACATAGGAAGGCCTAGGTTCAGCCCATGCATGCTCTTTGGTTGGTGGTTCAATCTCTTGGAGCTCCAGGTGTCCAAGTTATTAGATACTATTGGTCTGCCTATAGAGTTCCTATCCCCTTTAGGGCCAGCAATCCTTCTACCAACTCTTCCATAAAAGTCCCCAAATTATTGAATGTCACTTTAATAATATTTCTCATTAACTGCAAACCATTTGTTAGTTTTTAATAAAGCCTGAATGCGAAGAATAACTAGCATCAAATATTCTGATTAAAGGAGATTTGAGGCCCCAGGGAGTGGGGGGGCCTGATGGGGTGGGAATGAGAGAACTGTAGTCATCCTCCTGGAGATGGGGAAGAGGGATGAGATGAGGAACAGTCAGAGGACTGACTGAGAGGGGTATAAAGACTGGGCCATAGTAAATAATACTCTTGCTGCTGCAGTTGCTAAACAACAACAACAACAATAATAATAATAAATAATAATAACAATAATAATAAATAATAATAATAATAATAAAGTGCTTTAGAAGAGATTTCAAAGACAATGAAGAAGAAGCAAGGTGATGAATTAAAGGATTTCTGGACAACATGGAAGCTGTATCTGCATTTAATTGTATATTTTTATTCAAAATACTAGTCCAAAAGTGAGGTGTTCTGTTCACTGACAGTCATGTATTCACCCAAACATCCAAGTTTCTCTGACAAGCCAAAAGTTATAAAAGATCTGAGTAGAGGGGTGTAAAGTTTTCTTTTAGAATTCATTACAAACCATACATTCCCCTTTCCTGTCCCATAGCCTAGGCATGAAAATATATTTAACATTATTTTAAAAACTGAAAGAAAATTCTGTTTCACAAATAATTTAAAACTAAGATTTTGTAGCATGAATTCAAGGAAATACAAATTTCAGAGTACATAGGTATTCATTTTAAAGGACAGAATGTCATTTACTCAGATACAGAAATTTATTTATTTTGTTTCTGTCTGTCTCTGATTTGCTCTCTAGCTCTCATTGTCACTCTGAATATGTCTATCTGCATCTGTCTATATCTCTCTGTATCTGTCTCTGTCTCTCTCTATCCATTCATCCATGTATCCACCACACTATCAATCTAGCTATGTATCCACTATCACTTTATCTAGCTACCCCCCCTTGCTTTCTTTTTCCTCACATTCATCTCTGAAAACTCTACTTCCCATTTCCCAGTCTCATTCTCTCTCTCCACTTTTTTCTTCAATATAATAAAATTAACATATCTGTAAAGTATATAGTTGATTTCAAGTCTGCTTATAATGTAGAGTAAAGCAAATTTAAAGCAGTTTTCTAGCTTATAGTTCATTGTTAATGACATTTGAAGAAAAAGGTCTATACAACATACAGACTTTGCAAGTATTTTCTGTATGTCAATAGCTACCTTAGCATAAGTTTTCAAAGAACTTCATGACCTGGGAGGAAGGCGGCTGCAGCAGCAGCAACAGCAGCAGCGGCTGGTCCAGTGGAAGGGCCATCAGCAGTGAAACCAAGCTAACAAGGTCCAGGCAGACCCTGCGCCCACGACCACTGGCCATCTCTGGCCAGCCAGGCTGCAAGCAGCGGCAGGTTTATGGCTCCTTTCACCATACAGAAGCCACTTCAGAACTCTGCCTCCCGCCAGTCAGTTACGAGACTGGCCTCCATTTTGGTTCTCGGACGCCAGAGAGATCAGACAGACTGAGGTACACAAATACAACACAAGACCAACATCGTGGGGGTCTAAGCCTGATGGCGTTGGTCTGCACCAGGCCCTGGGCTGGTGGGGGGGGGGAGGGCACCGGTGTGCAAACCCTGCCAGGAGGTTGTTTGCCTGGGCCTGTGCACGCACGCCTGTGCAGGTGCCTCTGCCATTTTGCCTATGGGAAGCCAGAGAGTCCTAGCAGGCAAAACCAGCTAACAGGCTAGCCAGAGGCTGACATAGCTGGGGTCTAAGACTGTCAGGCGCTGGACTGCCCCCAGGCCCTGGGCTGCTCGGTGGGCCATCCGTGTGCCGACCGGGCCAGGAGGTTTTTAGCCCAGCAGACTCTCCCAGCACTCTCAGGGAGTGAGCGCACACAGCCATCCTGGCCACCTGACAGACCCAATTAACACTCACAGCTGAGGGCAACTTTGCTCGGACATTGGCCTGTCAGGCTTTTGCCTAAACTCAGGGCCTGAACAGCGAGGCTAGCCTTGTGTGCACCAACTCGGTTGGGAGTTCCGCTGGCCAGCAGAGTGATCAGCACACAGAAAAAGTCCCTGCAGCATACACCCTCAGCACTCCCTGAAGGAGCAAACGGCACCATATGATTCACAGACACAATCTGGGGCAAAGCACACTAGGGCTTCAAGGGCACCCAAGAGGGGGACAGCACATTAGCAATCTGCAACAGGGGAAACCCTGCCATCCAGTGTTACAGAAATAGCCCTAGAACCTCTCAGGAGGCTGAAATACCAGCCAGAGACAAGACCAACTAGCTCCAGAGAACAAGATGGCAAAAGGGCAAATGCAGGAATGCTAATAGCAGAAATCTAGCAATATGGCAGCATCTGAACCAAACTCTCCAACATCAGCAAGTCCTAGTTATGCCAACACACCAGAGAAACAAGATTTGGATTTAAAATCACTGTTCATGATGCTGCTAGAAGAACACAAAAAGGACATGAATGAATCTCTAAAAGAAATACAGGGGAACATGAATAAGCTAGAAACCCGTATAATGGAAACACAAAAATCACTTAAAGAAATGCAGGAGAATAAGACCCAAGAGATAGAAGCCAATAAAGAAGAAATGAAAAAAAAACTTAAAGAAATGCAGGAGAACTTGCATCAACATGCAGAAGTCATGAAAGAGGAAACACAAAAATCTCTTAAAGAATTACCGGAAATCAAAAACAAGCAAATGACAGAACTGAGCAAAACCATCCTGGATCTAAAAACAGAAGTAGAAACAACTAAGAAATCTCAAAGGGAGACAACTTTGGAGATAGAAAACCTTGAGAAGAAATCAGGGGCCATAGATGCAAATATAAACAACAGAATACAAGAGATGGAAGAAAGAATCTCAGAGGCTGAAGATACCATAGAAACCATTGACTCAACTGTCAAAGAAAATGCAAAATGCAAAAAGCTTGTATCCCAGAACATCCAGGAAATCCAGGATACAATGAGAAGACCAAACCTAAGGATTATAGGTATAGATGAGAGTGAAGATTTACAACAGAAAGGGTCAGCAAATATCTTCAACAAAATTATGGAAGAAAACTTTCCCAACTTAAAGAGAGAGATGCCTATGAATATACAAGAAGCCTGCAGAACTCCAAACAGACTGGACCTGAGCAGAAATACCTCCTGTCACATAATAATTAAAACTCCAAATGCACTAAACAAAGAAAGAATATTAAAGGCAGTAAGAGAAAAAGGCCAAGTAACATATAAAGGAAGACCTATGAGAATCACACGAGACTTCTCACCAAAGACCATGAAAGCTATAACTAATTGAAGCTTTGGACCAATTGGATTTGACTGATATTTATAGAACATTTCACCCTAAAGCAAAAGAATATACCTTTTTCTCAGCACCTCATGGTACCTTCTCCAAAATCGACCATATAATTGGACACAAGACAGACCTCAACAAATATAAGACGATCGAACTAATCCCATGCTTCCTATCAGATCACTATGGTGTAAGAGTGGTTTTCAATAGCAACAAAAACAACAGAAAGCCCACATACACATGGAGGCTGAACAATACTCAATGACACCTTGGCCAAAGAAGAAAGAAATCAGAGACTTTTTAGAATTTAATGAAAATGAAGACACAACATACCCAAATCTTTGGGACACAATGAAAGCAGTGCTAAGAGGAAATCGCATAGCCATGAGTGCATCCAAAAAGAAAATGAAGAGAACATACACTAGCAGCTTAACAACACACCTGAAAGTCCTGGAACAAAAAGAAGCTATTTCACCCAGGAGGAGTAGAAGGCAGGAAATCATCAAACTCAGGGCCAAAATCAATCAAGTAGAAACAAAGAGAACCATACAAAGAATCAACAAAACCAGGAGCTGGTTCTTTGAGAAAATCAACAAGATAGATAAACCCCTAGCCAGACTGACCAAGGGGCACAGAGAAAGTATCCAAATTAACAAACTTAGAAATGAAAAGGGAGATATAACAACAGAAACTGAGGAAATCCAAAAAATCATCAGATCCTACTACAAGAGCCTATACTCAACACAACTGGAGAATCTGGAGGAAATGGACAATTTCCTTGACAGATACCAAATACCAAAATTAAATCAGGACCAAATAGTTCATCTAAACAGTCCCATCACCCCTAAAGAAATAGAAGGAGTCATAGGAAGTCTTCCAACCAAAAAAAGCACAGGACCAGATGGTTTTAGTGCAGAATTCTATCAGACATTCAAAAAAAAAGACCTAACACCAATACTCTTCAAACTATTCGACAAAATAGAAACAGAAGGAACACTACCCAATTCCTTCTACAAAGCCACAATTACGCTGATAACCAAAACACAAAAAGATCCAACAAAGAAAGAGAACTTCAGACCAATTTCCCTTTTGAACATCAATGCAAAAATACTCAATAAAATTCTTGCCATCCAAATCCAAGAACACATCAAAACGATCATCCACCATGATAAGGTAGGCTTTATCCCAGGGATGGAGGGTTGGTTCAATATACAGAAATCCATCAATGCAATCCACTACATAAACAAACTCAAAGAAAAAAACCACATGGTCATTTCATTGGATGCTGAAAAAGCATTTGACAAAATTCAGCATCCTTTCATGCTTAAAGTCTTGGAAAGAACAGGAAGTCAAGGCCCATACCTAAACAACATAAAAGCAATATATAGCAAACCTGTAGCCAGCATCAAACTAAATGGAGAGACACTTGAAGAAATCCCACTAAAATCAGGATCAGGGACTAGACAGGGCTGCCCCCTTTCTCCTTATCTTTTCAATATTGTACTTGAGGTACTAGCTTGGGCAATTCGACAACATACGGAGGTCAAAGGGATACGAATTGGAAAGGAAGAAGTCAAACTATCATTATTTGCAGATGACATGATAGTCTACCCAAGTGACCCAAAAAACTCCACTAGAGAACTCCTACAGCTGATAAAAAACTTCAGCAAAGTGGCAGGTTATAAAATCAACTCAAGCAAATCAGTGGCCTTCCTATACTCAAAGGATAAGCAGGCTGAGAAAGAAATTAGGGAAATGACCCCCTTCACAATAGACACAAACAGTATGAAGGACCTTTGGGTGACTCTTACAAAACATGTGAAAGATCTGTATGACAAGAACTTCAAGACTCTGAAGAAGGAAATGGAAGAAGGCCTCAAAAAATGGGAAAAATCTCCCATGCTCATGGATTGGCAGGATCAATATAATTAAAATGGCCATTTTGCAAAAAGCAATACACAGATTCAATGCAATGCCCATCAAAATCCCAACTCAATTCTTCACAGAGTTAGGAAGAGTAATTCTCAAATTCATCTGGAATAACAAAAAACCCAAGATAGCTAAAACTATTCTCAGCAACAAAAGAAATTCTGGGGGAACCAGTATCCCTGACCTCAAGCAATACTACAGAGCAATAGTGTTAAAAACTGCATATTATTGGTACAGTGACAGGCAGGCAGATCAATGGAACAAGATTGAAGATCCAGAAATGAACCCACACACCTATGTCCACTTGATCCTCGACAAAGGGGCTGAAAACATCCAATGGAAAAAAGATAGCCTTTTCAACAAATGGTGCTGGTTCAACTGGAGGTCAACATACAGAAGAATTCAAATTATTCCATCCTATAAAGCCAGACACTCTGAAGCTAATAGAAAAGATCCTGGGGAAGACCCTTGAGGACATCGGTACAGGGAGAAAGTTTCTGAACAGAACACCAATAGCGTATGCTCTAAGATCAAGAATTGACAAATGGAACCTCATAAAATTACCACGTTTCTGTAAAGCAAAGGACACCATCAAAAGGACAAATCGGCCACCAACAAATTGGGAAAAGATCTTCACCAATCCTACATCAGATAGAGGGCTAATATCCAATATATATAAAGAACTCAAGAAGTTAGACTCCAGAAAATCAAACAACCCTATAAAAATGGGGTACAGAGTTAAACAAATAATTCTCACCTGAAGAACTTCAGATGGCAGAGAAGCATCTTAAAAAATGCTCAACTTCATTATTCATTAGGGAAATGCAAATCAAAACAACCCTGAGATTTCACCTTACACCAGTCAGAATGGCTAAGATTAAAAATTCAGGAGACAGCAGGTGTTGGCAAGGATGTGGAGAAAGAGGGGGGCACTCTTCCACTACTGGTGGGGTTGCAAATTGGTACAGCCACTCTGGAAATCAATCTGGTGGTTCCTCCTAAAACTGGGCACCTTGCTTCCAGATGATCCTGCTATACCACTCCTGGGCATATACCGAGAAGATTCCCCAGCATGTAATAAGGATATGTTCATATCAGCCCTATTTATAATTGCCAGAAGCTGGAAAGAACTTAGATATCCCTCAACAAAAGAGTGGATGCAAAAAATGTGGTATATATACACAATGGAGTACTATTCAGCCATTAGAAACAATGAATTCATGAAATTCTTAGGCAAATGGATGGAGCTGGAGAACATCAAACTAAGTGAGGTAACCCAGACTCAAAAGATGAATCACGCTATGCACTCACTAATAAGTGGATATTAACCTAGAAAACTGGAATACCCAAAACATAATCCACACATCAAATAAGGTACAAGAAGAACGGGGGAGTGGCCCCTTGTTCTGGAAAGACTCAGTGAAGCAGTATAGGGAAAAACCAGAACGGGGAAGTGGGAAGGGGTGGGTGGGAGGACAGTGGGAGAGAAGGGGGCTTATGGGACTTTCGGGGAGTGGGGTATAGAAAAGGGGAAATCATTTGAAATATAAATAAAAAATATCGAATAAAAAAAGAACTTCATTTTATCATTCATATACATTAAGTCAAATAGATTTCTTTTTATTGAAAATGGATCCTTGTATTTTCCTATACAATATACCTTGATTATACTTTCCCCTCCCTGTATACTCCCAGTTCTTCTCATACTTCCAGATTCATTTCCTTTGTGTCTTTCACTATAAAAAAGAAGTATTCTAAGAGATATCAATCAAACGTGGCAAAATAAAATATAGTAAGATGAAAGGATAATAAACTATAATATTAAAGTTGGATCCTGCAGTTCAACACAGAAAAGAAAACATCATGTTAGCTATGCTATGGAGAAATGGGAACAATTCTCCATTGCTGGTGGTAATATGAACTTATACAGCCACTATAAAAATCAATATGGTTTCTTTGTCAAAAATCAAATACCATTAGGTATGTTTGTTCATTTCCTGGTCTTTGATTCTATCCCTTTGATCAACCTGCATCTTTTTATGCAAATATTGTACAGTTATATTACAATTATTCTGTATTACAGCTTGAAATCAAAGATGGTGGTACCTCTGGATATTTGTTTATTAGACAGTATTGTTTTAGCTAGCTTTGGATTTTTGTTTTGCATATGATGTTGAGAATAGCTCTTTCAAGTTCTTTAAAGGTTTGTTGAAATTATGATTGGAACTACATTGAATCTGTATATTACTTTTGTTAAGATGGCCATTTTTACTCTGATGATCCTACCTATTCATGATCATGGGATATTGTTCCATCTACTGATGTCTTCTTTAAATTCTTCCTTCAGGGATTTGAGATTCTTGTCATATAAGTCTTATTTGTTTAATTAACATTACACCAAGACATTCTATATTTTTGTGGCTATTGTAAAGTGTGTTGTTTCCCTTATTTCTTTCTCGGCCCTTTTGCCATTTTTACAAAGGAGAGCTACTGATATTTTTTAGTTGATTTCATATCCAGACACTTTGGTGAACATATTTATCAGCTGTATGTAGAATGTCTGGGGTTCTTTCTGTATACTATCATATGTACAGAGAATAGTGGCACTTTGACTTCTTCCTTTCAAATTTGTATCCATTTGATCTACTCTAGTTTTCTTATAACTTTATTTTTATTTTACTGTATCAAGTTATACTTTGTATTAACAGAATTAGTGGATTCTGGATAATGTTTTATAAGAAACAAAAAAGGTATGTTCTTTTTTGTTTAGGTAGAGTGTTCTATAAGTATATTAGGTCCATTTGCCTTGTAATATCTATTAGGATTATTTCTCTGTTTAGTTTTTGTCTCAATGACTTGTCCATTGGTGAAAATAGGGTATTGAATCCTTCTACTATCAGTGTGAGAGAATCAATATGTGATTTAAGCTGAAGTAATAGTTCCTTTATAAGTATTACTACCCTTGTGTTTGTAGTATAAGTGGTAAGGAGTGAAATGCCATCTTAGTGGAATTTTGCTTTATTAGTATGTAGTGTCTTTTCTGACAAAGTTTTAGCTTGGTGTCTATTTTATTAGATATAAAAATGGTTGTACCAGTTTGTTTCTTATCCCCATTTGCTTTGAAAATGTTTCCTACTTCTACTCTGAGGCAATTCCTATCCTTGATGGTGAGATGTGTTTCTTGGGTTCAAAGAAGGATAGATCATGTTTTCTCATTCATTCTGTTAGTCTGTATCTTTTTATCAAAAGAATGGAGAACATCGATATTTACACATATCACTAACAAATGATTCTTGATTCCTATTATTTTGTTGTTATTTTTGTTGGTAGTGGTGGTATAAGTTTGTGTCAGTGTGTATATGTTTCACTTCCTTGGTATTGCTAGTGTGAGATTACTGATTTCTAGTGAATTGGTAGAATAATCTCCCTAGGTTGAAGTTTTCCTTCTAGTACCTTCTGTAAAGCTAGATTTGTTTATAGATATTGTTAAACTTCATTTTATTATACAATATCTTATTTTTCCATGTAAAAATAAGGTCTTTGCTGGCTATGGTAGTCTGTACAAGCATCTGTGGTCTCTTCGAATCTACAGCTCATTTGTCCAAGGACTTCTGACTTTAGAGTATCCAAGGAGAAGTTAGGTGTAATTCTAATAGGTCTGCATTTATATGTTTTTTCATCATTTTCTCTTGCAACTTTTAATATTCTTTCTTTGTTCTGCATGTTTCTTGTTTGCTTATTATGTGTCAAGTGACTTTCCATTCTGTTGCAATGATGTGATGTTTTGTGTGCTTCTTGTATCTTTATAGGCATCTCCTTCTGAAATGAAGAAAGCTTTTTTGTATGATTTTGCTGAAAACATTTTCTGGGTCTTTGAACTGGGTTTCTTCTCCTTCCTCTATACATTTCATGTTTGCTCTTGTCATAATGTCTCAGATTGTCTGGTTGTTTTGTGACAATGGTGTATACAAAAATAGTTAGTTACTAGCTTTCTTTGAAGTAAATTCCCTTTCTACAACTAATGTTGTTTTCTCTGGAAATGCTTTCAACAAAGGAAATTACAATCTACTAGGATGATATGAATAGTTTAGTAAAACTCTGGAAAATTTAAAGATGCCCAAATGACAATATCATGATATGACTCCAGCATGCACTGATAAAAATATTATGCAGTAACCCATTTTTAATCTCACCTTTTTAATATAATAGAAAGTCATTTGATTTTTATTCATGTTTTAAAATAATAATTCACTAATTAGAACTAAATTAATTATCCTACAGTGTATATTTCACAAGTTATAGCAGATACGATTATTTTGGATTATGTTCATTGAGTTGATAAAATAATCAGAAGATTAACAGTAAGTTTTCAGATTATTGTCAGGAGTCATGATGCAGTTTTTAGAAGAATCAACTAGTTGGCACATTTTTGAGGTTTCAATATATTCCCAGCATTGTGTAACTACCACGGTTCTCTAACTTAAAGATTATGAAACAGAATTCTGATGCAAATTTCATTTTCACTGTGTGAAGCCATGAAATATATTCTCATATAACCTGTATCCCTAATTTTGTCTCTTTACTGCATGTACATGGAACCATAAAACATGGAGGTGACTGCAACTTCTCTTTCTCTCAGTTAGAATATTTTCAATATTACTCACATTGAGAACATATACATTAAATTCTGTTTATGTAAAAACATATCTCTCTAGTGTGTCTCATATCATCTCTGTGTTCGTAGATAATTAATTGTTCATCAACTACTAGAAATCTGTCCTTGTCCATATGTGGTAAATATGAGTAAAGTTTTTATGATCTTGGGTACATGGAATATTCTTTTAACAATACTTCCAATCATTTGAGTGTGCAACAAATAGTGAAATTATTAATGCTGGTGCTAGATATCTCAGTCTCAATTGTGGATATTAAACAAATCATAATCAAAATCATATGTATTCCTCTGCAATACTGTCACCAACATAAGGACATTCCAGCCATGTATTATGCTCTATGGGACTTCTCTCCAAATTTTCTGACCTCAGTTTCTTAAAAATATGATTTTTTTCTCATTTATTTTTTCAAAGCATCCTTGTTAAAAACATGGCCATAGATAATGGTTGTCATTCTTTAAGCAACTTTCCTAATTCAGTAATTCAAGTTATTAGCTATATCCTAAAGCATTTATTTTTAATTACTTTAATTAAGTTTATAGTTAGGATGCACAGATAATCTATTTTTAAATTTTATTGTTATTTTACTTGACTTTATCTAAACTACAAAAAAGGCACTTTAGTAGGGACTATATTGACTAAAGCAATGAATATGGTAGACTCCAGTCATATTAGCAACACCAAGTCTTAAAATACATGCATATATGTTAACTTTTCATTAATTTTTATTAACTCTAATGATATTTTATAACTTTCAGTGTACATGTCTTTAAATTAGTATGTTAAATATATTCCAATGTATTGTATGACATTGTATTATTATTTCTCAAATTTTCAAATTGTCCCTTGCTTGTCAATTTTCAAATTTGTGAAAATTTGTATTTTTCTCATTAATTAATAATTTTATATTTATAGAAAATAAAAAATTCTTAATTTTTGACTGCAAAATAAAATTTGTATATAAATACAAATCATGATTTTTATATAAATTTTGTGATAGATTCCCTATAATCTAATCAATTAATATGCCTGCCATTTGATATACTAATTTCATATATGGTAAAAACATTTGAGATTTGTTCTCACAAAGTTTCAGTGTATAAAACATTTGAGAAAACTATATCAAACAAGACAAGGCATAAAAGGATAAAGTAGTAGTGCATATTCATTTTATATGTAGATTCTAAATAAAAATTCAAATGTCTAACACAATAACTAAGAAATTAGACACCAACAAACCAAATTACTCAATTAAAAATGGGGTACAAAGATAAACAAAAACTTTTCTACAGAGAAATTTCAAATGGTGGGGAAGCACATTAAGAAATGGTCAGCATCCTTAGTCATCAGGGAGATGCAAAATGAAAATGATTATGAGATTCTACCTTATACACATCAGAACAGAAAAGTTAAATAATTCAAAGAACAGCACATGCTTGTGAGGTTGTGGAGGAAGGGGATAATTTCTCAACTGCTGGTGGGAGTGAAAACTTGTACAACCACTCTAGAAATCAATTTGGTGGTTTCTCAGAAGACTGAGAATAGTTCTAGCTCAAGACACCTGGGAATATACTAAAAAGATGTTGCAAAAGGACACCTACTCAACTATGTTCAAAGCAGTTTTAATCCCAATAGCCATAAACTGGAAACATGTCTCTTGACTGAAGAATGGATACAGAAAATGTGGTACATCTACATAATGGAATAGTAAAAACAAGGGCATTTTGAATCTCACAGGCAAATGGACAAACTAGAAAATATCATCCTAGGTCAGGTAACCCAGACCTAAAATGAAACTCATAGTATGTACTCACTTATGAGTAGATATTAGTCATAAAGTACAGAATAACCATACTATCTGTAATCAACATATCAAAAGGCCAAATAACATGAAGGACTGAAGGGAGGATGGCTGAATCTTTTTCAGAATGGGAGGCAAAAGAGATATTAGGGGTCCAGAGAAGGTGGGAACTGAGTAGAAAAGAGGATGGAGAGGGGAGCAGGGTGGTGAGGGAGATCATATTAGTGAGAACAGGGGACTGAGAAGTGAGATCAACTGTCAGCAGGGTGGAGGGAATTCCTAGGATGAGCCTGAGACTTGGGATGGGAAGAGACCCCTGAAGGTCTACAGGGACAACTCTAGCCAAGACTTCTAGCAACTGGGATATGTATCCTGAAGTGGCCACTTCCTGTAAGCAGGCAGGATTCCCAGTGAAAGGATAAGAGCAGCAATCCACACACAAAACCTTCAATGCAAAATACGTACTGCCTACAAAATATTGGATAGGGAAAATTGAGCAGACCAAGGGAATGTCCAACCAATGACTGGCCCAAACTGAGACTTGTCCCTTGGGCAATCCCTTGATATTCTGTTATGCTTAGAGACAGGAGTCTAGTATAACTGTCCTCTGAGAGGCTCCACACAAGAGTCAATGGAAAGAAATGGACAAAATTACACCAAACTTTAGATAGAATTCAGGAGTCTTAGATAAGAGTTAGGAAAGGGAACTGAAGATGACAGGAACTCCATAGGAAAACCAACAGACTCAATGAACCTGGACCCTTAGGGGCTCCCAGAGACTGAATTATCAACAGAAGAGCAAACATGGGCTGGACCTATGACCCTGCCCATACAGATCAGATGAGAAACTTGGTCTTCCTTTGGTTCTCCCAACAATTGGAGTAGGGACTGTTCCTGAGCCTGTTGCCTGCCTGCCAGTGGACCTGATGCCCATAAATAGACAGCCTTCTCTAGCCTCAATAGGAAGTGAAGTGCCTAGACTTGCAGTGACTTGATGTGCAAGGGATGGCGGGGATGGGCTCGTGTGTGGGGGGTGATATCCAGAGGGGTGCTTCCTCTTCTGAAATAGAATGGTAAGGTGAGATGGGGGAGGACTTGCATGAGGATGTACTGGGGATAGAGGAAGAATTAATATTGGGTTGTGAAATGGGGGAAAATTCCCTTAACAGAATGCTAATGGCTCAGGCTCAAAGATCTGAAACTTATGGGACCTTATGAAACTGAAAAGCTCTGTACGTGAAAAGATACAGTGAGTAGGACAAATCAAGAACCTATAGATTGATAAAAATCTTCACTAATACCACATCTGATAGAGGGATAAATATCCAAAATATATAAAGAACTCAAGAAGCTAACATTCAATAAATGAAACAACACAGTAAAAAAAGGGATATAGAACTAATCTATATTTCCAACAGAGAAATCTCTAATGACCAAGAAGCATTTAAAGAAATGTTCAAAGTACTTATTCATCATGTAAATACAAACCAAAGCTACCATAAGATTCCACCTAATACCAATTAGAATAGCTAAGATAAAAAACTCAGGTGACAGCAAATGCTGATGAGGATGTAGAGAAAAAGGAACACTCCTCCATTGCTGGTGGGATTTCAAACTGGTACAACCACTCTGGATATCAATATGAAGGTTCCTCAAAAAAAATGGAAATAGATCTATCTGAAGACTCAGATACACAACTTTTGGTCATATACCCAAAAGGTGCTCTACCATACCACAGGGGCATGTGCTCCACACTATGTTCATAGCAGCCTTATTTCTAATAGCCAGGAGCTTGAAATAATCTAAATATACCACAAATATACAAAATTTTGGTTCATTTACACAGTGGAACACTATTTCTCTATTAAGAATGTGGGCATCATGAGTTTTGCAAGCAAATGGATGGAACTAGAAGATATCATCCTGAGTGAGGTAACCCAGACTCAAAATGGCATGCATAGTATGTACTCACTGATAAGTGGATATTAGTCAAATGTACAGAAAACCTAGGATACAAGTCATAGACTATAAGAAGTTTAACAAACAGAAAGGTCCAAATGAGGATGATTTAATCCCACTTGAATGCGAGAAGAAAGCAATCATAGAAGGCAGAGAGAGGGAGGGACCTTGGTGAGAGAGTGGAGGGGAAGGGGAAAAAAGGAGCCTAATCAGGTATGGGGCAGGGGAGGGGGAAGGGGGGGTGAAAGGAGAAAAGCCCTGAGGGCCAGCATAATGAATGGAAATTGCAACCTCAGGAGATGGGAAGTGGGGAAACCTTCAGAGACCTGGGAGTTGAAAGACTCTCACAACTCAAAGGGCAGGATCTTAGAGGAAATGCCCAACAGTGTGGAGAAGGAACTTTTAGAGTCCACCTCTAGTAGAAAGAGAGGGCCTCAAGTGGAGGAATAGGGTGGCCATCCCACAATCAAAAATTCTGACCCAGAATTGTTCCTGTCCAAAAGAACTGCAGGGACAAAAATTGAGAAGAGACTGAGGGAAAGGTGGTCTAGTGACAGGCCCAAATTAGGATCCATCTCAAGGGAAGGCTCCAAGGCCTGACATTATTACTGATGCTATGGTGTGCTTACAGAGAGGAGCCTAGCATAGCTGTCCTCTGAGAAGCCCAACATGCAGCTGGCCAAGACAGACACAGGCACTTACACCCAACCAATGACTGAAGCACCCACCTTGACTGAAGTCAAGGACCCCTGTGCTTGAATTAGGAAAGGCTAGAAGAAGTTAAGGAGGAGGGCAACCCCATAGGAAGACCAGCAGTCTCAACTAATGTGAACCTTTGAGGTCTCTCAGAGACTGAGCCACCCACCAGGCAGCATACACAGACTGATCTGATGCCCCTGACCCATATATAGCAGAGGACTACCTGGTCTGACCTCAGTGGGAGAAGATGTGCCTAACTCTTAAGGGATGTGAGGCCCCAGGGAGTAGGGAGTTCTGGTGGGGGTAGTAGACATCCCCTTGGAGATAGGAGTGATGAAGAATGGGATGAGGAACTGTGGAAGGGGAAAAGGGAGCAGGGCAAATGCTGGACTATAAAAAAAAAGTAATAAAAAAATCTAAGATTAGAATGATGGTTACCAGGAACTGATCCTACACAGGGTGAGAAGAGATGCTAGTCAAGGATATAAGCTTTCACGTGTAAGATTAAGTATTAGATTATGGACTAGAGTTAGTGGTGTATTATGGTCTTATGTTTTGTAAAACTGTTTAATAAACCTCAGCATTATTACAGATTAAACAGACATTCCTATCCATTCTTGATTATATGTTTTATATCTTTTAATTTTTCATTTTAATCTTTTATTTATAAAATAACTGTCAATTTAATAAGATATATATGTTATACATGGATATATGTGTGTTTAAAGACTTGGAGATAAGTAAGAATAATTTTGAACTTATAAAATTTTCTTGGAGCAAAGATATAGATAGCTCTATAAATAAAGTGATTGTCACTCAAGACTGAGACCTAAGTTTGATTATCAGAAAACATATAATGCTGGGAACAATGCTATACCTAGTAGCACCTTAATAAGAAATGAAGATGTAAAAGAATCCTTTGAGTTGCTGGCTGTCCAGTCCAACTAAATAATGAGCCTTGGTCTCAATGAGGAACATTGCCCCATAAGTAAGTTTGAGAATGATGGAATAAGACCTCCAACATCAACCTGTGTCCTTTAAGCACATTGAATCTACTTCATAGAACTAAGTGACAATCAACTGAATATTTATGTTGATAATGTATATAATATAACTTTTAACTAGTTATATAATTTAATATTTTATAATTACAAAATAGCTATAGAAGTTATAATAAATTTCTATAATGATTTATTTAAAATGCATTGGTGCAATTTTAGCTGAATGTTGGACACCTCATTTTTTCTTATTTCTTTTAACATTATATAATTATTATTTATGAAACTTAGTCATCCCCCACACACGTTTTCTTCTTACTTTCCCATATAAAGTTCATAGCTTTTCTATATAATCTTTCTGCAAAACATAATTTATTTTAATCTATCACTTTCACCCTTTTAATAATTAACTTACTGCTTTAGTACAGTCTGGCATTTGTCCTTAAGTATTTTGCAATGAGAGGAATTTTGATTCTCATGCAAGGCACCATTCTTTTCATGAAATTTACAATTCAGAACTATTATCTCTGTCTTATTTTATCTTTTATATCTTCCTGATATATTTATATTTTCTCTTTTAATTTTTCTTTATTTCTAGTTTAACTGTGACTGTTTCTGTAGTATGATACTTTATTTCAATCCCATTAATATTTAGGTTGTTATTTGCATGATATATAATTATTTGACATTAATATTTTTGTGTGTGTGAATCTAAAATATGCCTATTGAGCATACAAATACTTTTATCTATTATAGTCTCTGTCTTTTGCTGTAGTATTTAGTCATCGATATTTAACTCTATTAATAAACTAGCATTTACTTCCATTTTTATGTCTTTTTTTCCTTGCTGTACTATTACATTTTGACTTTTTGTTGAAAGGTAGTGGTTTTATTATAGAATTTAATTCCTTGTTTTCTAGTCTTATGTGGTTTTTAGTTAATTTATAAACTTGGAATATTCACTTCTGATTCATTTCAGTACAGTTCAACTACATAAAAATATTTGTCAAATCTTATATTCTAAGGGTCCAGGATTCACTGAAGAATGATATCACAGATGAAAATAGTATGTAAAAGTGAAGAGTGTTTTGTTCTGTAGAAGTCCAACATGCTGGGGTCTCTGATTACCAAGATAGAGAGACCCAGTGTGATCTCTCAAACTCAATTTAAAGTCTATTATGCTGTGGTAGCTGACCTCTATCTTAATCTGTTGAGTCCATCTCTGTAGGAATTCTAGAACCATTTCCAGGATTTGGGGTTGGTAACTACTGCTGGGGAAATCTGGAAACTATTATTGACCCATTGTTATCTCAGGGCAGGTAGTAGGGCAGCTTCTGACTAGTTTCCTAAGACTGGGGTTGTTTTCAGTAAATGACTTGCCTGGACTTGCCCAGTTCTTTGAAACAGGCCTTTTCTCCTTAACTGCCAATTTGAATCCTGTCATGGAATCAATCTATTTCATCCCTCTCACTATCAGTTTTCAACTCCATGTGTGTCACTATGCTCCATAAAATTTGATCTTTATATGTTCTACCTCCATCACTGAAGTGTTAGCTATATTTCTGTTTAATCAAATAGAAGAGAAGAGTCAACCAAATATTTATCTACATTTTAACGTTTTCCTATGTAGTTTGTCTTTGTAGTCTCTGTTTCTTCATGTATATTTGGATTATTCTGTATAATTTTATATTGTGCTATAAATGTAAATGTGGATTTTATTTCCTCCTATGAAATGAGGAGATGAGAGTCATACCCAAACTGTGAGAGTACATGGTTTAGGCTAAGCCCAGAACATATCTAACTACTCCTAGCCATAATTCCGGAAGCCTCCAGCCTCCATATAATCTAATCTGCTAGCCCACAGCCTGAAGGCTTCAGCTTCTAACCTCCATCTGCTAACATAGATGTAAAATGTTTACATCTTAGCTTTTGAGACTAACTGTTGAATAAATTCATTCTTTTTATCTCTTTCTGTATTCTCACTGTTCAATTCAGCTATTTTGGCTCTAACTTCCTTCCAAACTGACTGATTCAAATTAGCTTCTATTGGATTCTGACTGGATTGCTCTCCTTGAAAAGACTGCCTCTGAACTATTCAAATAGAACTGCTTCATTTTACCTTGCTGTGCACTGAACTGAAATGTACAAGGATAGGATAGGATAGGATAGGATAGGATAGGATAGGATAGGATAGGATAGGATAGGATAGGATAGGATAGGATAGAATGAATAGAATAGAATAGAATAGAATAGAATAGAATAGAATAGAATAGAATAGAATAGAATAGAATAGAATAGAACTCTATCCTGTCTTTCCTGTGCTATTCACCTGTGATTTGGATGTATCCTGTCTCTGATTCTTTCTGTCAAATCAAGCTCTAATTTGTTGCTTTGCCCCTCAATTAGACTTCACTTTCAAACATAGCTATGTATATCCTTCTACAAACTGTTTACCTTCACTGTTAGGGATTAAAACTGTTTAAAAAGCGTGTGTCTGTATTCCCACCAGATCATATTAAAATCTAGGATATGTTTGCATTCCAGCCAGATCATATAGACCTAGAAAGTCTTTACATGTGATCCCTTGCCAGAGCAACTTGCTGAAGTAAAATTTCTCTATATTATTCAAGTAACATTATTTTACTCTATTCATAGAGTGGGTTAAACAAGAAGAACATTTTGTATCTCTAATCTGGAAATCTATCTGTTTCTTTTCTTGAAAGACAGAATATTTTTAATTTAATTACTTTTTTACTTACTTTATATCCCACTCATTGTCCTTCTCTAGGTCATCCTCTCCCCAAATCCCTCCCACTTCTCTTCCCCTTCTCCTCTGGGCAGATGGGGCCTCCCTGGGATTCCTCCAATACACAACCTGAAACTTCAAGTCTCTGAAAGCTAAGTGCTTCATCTCCCACTGTGGTCAAACAAGGCAGACAAACTAGAAGATCATAACCCACATGCAGGCAACAGCTATTGTGAATGTCTTTGTGAGATGTTAGAGAGGTTGGGGTACATGAGCAGGAGTGGGGTAGCGTACCAAATTGATTTCCAAGGAGGTTTGCATTCCAACCAGCAATGGAAGTGTTCCTTCTATTCCACATCCTCACCAGCATTTTCTATCTCTAGGTTTGTTGATCTAAGTCATTCTGGTAGGTGTAAGAGGGAGCTTCAGAGCTGTTTTCATTTGCATTCACCTGATGACTAAGGGCTTTGAGCATTTCTTTTTTTAATTGGATGTTTTATTTTGTTTACATTTCAAATGTTATCCCCTTTCCCAGTTCCCCCTCCACAAATCCCCTAACACATCCCCCTCCCCCTGCTTCAATGAGGGTGTCACCCACCTACCTACCTACCCACTCCTACCTCCCCACCCTGGCATTAACCTACACTAGGGCCTCAAACCTTCACAGGAACAAGGGCTTCTACTCCCACTGATGCCTGACAAGGCTATCCTCGGCTACATATGCATCTGGAGCCATGGGTCCCTCCATATGTATGCTTTTTTTGGTGGTTTAGTCCCTGGAAGCTCTGGCGAGTCTTGTAGGATCATATTTTTGTTCTTCTTATGGAGTTGCAAACCCCTTCAGCTCCTTAGTCTTTTAACTCCCACATTGGGGACCCCATGCTCAGTCTGATAGTTGGCTGTGAGCATCTGCCTTTGTATTTGTCAGGCTATGTCAAAGTCTCTCAGGAGACAGCTATAGCAGGCTCCTGACAGCAAGTACTTCATGGCATCTGCAGTAGTGTCTGAATTTGATGTTTGTATATGGGATGGATCCCCAGGTGTGGCAGTATCTGGATGGCCTTTCTTTCAGTCTCTGCTCCAAACTTTGTCTTCATATTTCCTCCTGAGAGTATTTTGTTCCTCCTTCTAAGATGGACCAAAGCACCCATACTTTGGTCCATTTTTCCTTGTGGTCTGTGAATTGTATCTTGGGTATTCCAAGCTTTAAGACTAATATCCACTTGTCAGAGCATGCATACCATGTGTGTTCTTTTGTAACTGGGTCACCTCACTCAGGATGATACCTTCTAGTTCCATACATTTGCTTAAGAATTTAATGAATTCATTGTTTTTAATAGCTGAGTTGTATTCCATTGTGCAAATATACCACATTTTCTGTATTCATTCCTCTGTTGAGAGACATCTGAGTTCTTTTCAGCTTCTGGCTATTATAAATAAGGCTGCTATGAATATAATGGAGCATGTGTCCTTGTTATATGTTGGAGCATCTTTTTTTTTTGCCTTTTCTTTTCTTTTTTTTATTTTATTTTATTTATTTTTTTATTTACATTGCAAATGATTTCCCCTTTTCTGGGTCCCCACTCCCCGCAAGTCCCATAAGCCCTCTTCCATCCCCCTATTCTTCCATCCACCCCTTCCCACTTCCCTGTTCTGGAATTCCCCTATACTCTTGCACTGAGTCTTTCCAGAACCAGGGCCCTCTCCTCCATTCTTTTTGGACATCATTTAATTTGTGAATTATGTCCTGGGTATTCAAAGTTTCTAGGCTAATATCCACTTATCAGTGAGTGCATACCATGATTGATATTTTGAGACTGGGTTACCTCACTTAGTATGATGTTCTCCAGCTCCATCCATTTGTCTAAGAATTTCATGAATTCATTGTTTCTAATGGCTGAATAGTACTCCATTGTGTAAATATACCACATTTTTTGTATCCATTCCTCCGTTGAAGGACATCTAGGTTCTTTCCAGCTTCTGGCTACTACAAATAGGGCTGCTATGAACATAGTGGAGCATGTGTCCTTATTGCATACTGAAGAATACTCTGGATATATGCCCAGTAGTGGTATAACAGGGTCCTCAGGAAGAGATATTCCCAGTTTTCTGAGGAACTGCCAGACTGATTTCCAAAGTGGTTGCATCATCTTGCAATCCCACCAGCAGTGGAGGAGTGTTCCTCTTTCTCCACATCCTTGCCAACGTCTGCTGCCTCCTGAGTTTTTGACCTTACCATTCTGACTGGTGTGAGGTGAAATCTCAGGGTTATTTTGATTTGCATTTCCCTAATGATTAATGATGTTGAACATTTCTTAAGGTGTTTCTCAGCTCTCTGAAGTTCTTCATGTGAAAATTATTTGTTTAGCTCCATATCCCACTTTTTAATGGGGTTCTTTGGATCTCTGGGTTCTACTTTCTTGAGTTCTTTGTATATATTAGATATTAGCCCTCTGTCGGATTTAGGGTTGGTGAAGATTCTTTCCCAGTCTGTTGGTTGACGTTTTGTCCTTTTGACGGTATCCTTTGCCTTACAGAAACTTTGTAGTTTTATGAGGTCCCATTTGTCAATTCTTGATCTTAGAGCATAAGCTATTGGTGTTCTATTCAGGAACTTTTCCCCTGTGCCCATGTCCTCCATGGTCTTACCCAGTTTTTTTTTCAATTAGTTTCAGTGTGTCAGGTTTTATGTGGAGGTCCTTGATCCATTTGGAGTTGAGCTTGGTACAAGGAGATAAGAATGGATCGATGAACATTCTTTTGCATGCTGACCTCCAATTAAACCAGCACCATTTGTTGAAAAGACTATCTTTTTTCCACTGGATGCTTTCAGCCCCTTTGTCGAAGACCAAGTGACCATAGGTTTGTTGGTTCATTTCTGGGTCTTCAATCCTATTCCATTGATCTGCTTGCCTGATATTGTACCAATACCATGCAGTTTTTATCACTATTGCTCTGTAGTAGAGTTTAAAGTGTGGGATATTGAATCCCCCTGAAGTTCATTTACTGTTGAGAATAGTTTTAGCTATCCTGGGTTTTTTGTTATTCCAGATGAATTTGAGAATTGCTCTTTCTAGCTCTATGAAGAACTGGGTTGGGATTTTTATGGGAATAGCATTGAATCTGTAGATTGCCTTTGGCAAGATGGCTATTTTAACTATATTAATCCTGCCAATCCACGAGCATGGAAGGTTTTTCCATTTTCTGAGTTCTTCTTCGATTTCCTTCTTCAGAGATCTGAAGTTCTTGTCATATAGGTCTTTCACTTGTTTGGTTAGAGTCACCCCAAGATACTTTATGTTGCTTGTACCTATTGTGAAGGGGGTCATTTCCCTAATATCTTTCTCAGTCTGCTTATCCTTTGAATATATAAAGGCTAGTGATTTGCTTGCATTGATTTTGTAGCCAGCCACTTTGCTGAAGTTGTTTATCAGCTGTAGGAGTTCTCTAGTAGAGTTTTTAGGGTCACTTAAGTATACGATCATATCATCTGCAAATAGTGATAATTTGACTTCTTCCTTTCAAATTTGTATCCCTTTGACTTCCTTCTGTTGTCTAATTGCTCTAGCTAGGACTTCAAGAACTATATTGAAAAGATATGGAGAGAGGGGACAGCCTTGTCTAGTCCCTGATTTTAGTGGGATTGCTTCAAGTTTCTCTCCCTTTAGTTTGATGTTGGCTACCGGTTTGCTGTATATTGCTTTTACTATGTTTAGATATGGGACTTGAATTGCTGTCCTTTCCAAGACTATTATCATGAAAGGATGCTGAATTTTGTCAAATGCTTTTTCAGCATCTAATGAAAGGATCATGTGATTTTTTTCTTTGAGTTTGTTTATGTAGTGGATAGCATTTATGGATTTCCGTATATTGAACCATCCCTGCATCCCTGGGATGAAGCCTACTTGATCATGGTTGATGATCGTTTTGATGTGTTCTTGGATTCGGTGGGCAAGAATTTTATTTAGTATTTTTGCATCTATATTCATAAGGGAAATTGGCCTGAAATTCTCTTTCTTAGTTGGATCTTTGTGTGGTTTTGGTATCAGCATAATAGTGGCTTCGAAGAAGGAGCTGGGTAGTGTTCCTTCTGTTTTTATTTTGTGGAATAATTTGAAGAGTATCGGTGTTAAGTCTTCCTTGAAGGTCTGATAGAATTCTGCACTGAAACCCTCTGGTCCTGTGCTTATTTTGCTTGGAAGCCTATCTATGACCCTTTCTATTTCTTTAGGGGTTATGGGTCTGTTTAGATGGTCTATTTGATCCTGATTTAATTTTGGTAATTGGTATCTGTCTAAGAAAATGTCCATTGCCTCCAGATTCTCCAGTTGTGTTGAGTACAGGTTTTTGTAGTAGGATCTGATGATTTTTTGAATTTCCTCGGTTTCTGTTGTGAAATTTTCATTTCTAATTTTGTTAATTTGGATACTTTCTCTGTGCCCTTTGGTTAGTCTGGCTAAGGGTTTATCTATCTTGTTGATTTTTTCAAAGAACCAGTTTTTGGTCCTGTTGATTCTTTGTATGGTTCTCTTGGTTTCTGCTTGATTGATTTCAGCCCTGAGTTTGATGATTTCCTGTCTTCTCCTCCTCCTGGGTGAATTAGCTTCTTCTTGTTCTAGGGTTTTCAGTTGTTCCGTTAATCTTCTAGTGTAAGCTCTCTCGAATTTCTTTTTGAAGGCACTCAAAGCTATGAGTTTTCCTCTTAGCACTGCTTTCATTGTGTCCCATAGATTTGTGTATGTCGTGCCTTTATTTTCATTAAATTCTAAGAAATCTTTGATTTCTTTCTTTATTTCTTCCTTGACCAAGGTATCATTGGGTAGAGTATTACTCAGTGTCCATGTGTATGTGGGCTTTCTGTTGTTTTTACTGTTACTAAAGACCACTTTTACTCCATAGTGATCTGATAGGAGGCATGGGATTATTTCAATCTTCTTATATTTGTTGAGGTCTGTCTTGTGACCAACTATATGACCTATTTTGCAGAAGGTACCATGCGGTGCTGAGAAAAAGGTATATTCTTTTGCTTTGGGATAAAAAGTTCTATATATATCTGTTAACTCCAATTGGTTCAAAGCTTCAATTAGTTTCATTGTTTCCCTGTTTAGTTTCTGTTTTCCTCATCAGTCCATTGTTGAACGTTGAGTGTTGAAGTCACCCACAATTATTGTGTTAGGTGCAATGCGTACTTTGAGCTTTTTTAAAGTTTCTTTTATGAATGGGGGTGCCCTTGTATTTGGGGCATAGATGTTCAGGATTGGGAGTTCTTCTTGTTGGATTTTTCCTTTGACCAGCAAGTAGTGACCTTCCATGTCTCTTTTGATGACATTAGGTTGAAAGTCAATTTTATCTGAAATTAGAATGGCAACTCCGGCTTGTTTCCTGGGACCATTTGCTTGTAGAATTGTCTTCCAGCCTTTTACTCTAAGGTAGTTTTTGTCTTTGACATTGAGGTGTGTTTCCTGTAAGCAGCAAAATGTAGGGTCCTGTTTACATAACCAGTCTGTTAGTCTATGTCTTTTTATTGGGGAATTGAGTCCATTGATATTAAGAGATATCAATGAGTAGTAGTTATTGCTTCCTAACATTTTTGATTTTAATTTTATACGTGTGTGGTTATCCTCTTTGGGTTTGATGAAAGAAGCTTAATATCCTGCTCTTGCCAGGGTATAGTTTCCCTTGTTGTACTGGTGCTTTCCCTCTATTAACCTTTGTAGGGCTGGGTTTGTAGAAAGATATTGTGTAAATTTGGTTTTGTCATGGAATATCTTGGTTTCTCCATCTATAGTAATTGAGAGTTTCACTGGGTATAGTAGTCTCCGCTGGCATTTGTGTTCTCTTAGAGTTTGCATGAGCTCCGCCCAGGATCTTCTAGCTTTCATGGTCTCTGGTGAGAAATCTGGTGTAATTCTGATAGGTCTTCCTTTATATGTTACTTGCCCTTTTTCTCTTACTGCCCTAAGTATTCTTTCTTTGTTTAGTACATTTGGGGCTTTGATTATTATATGACGGGAGGTATTTCTGTTCTGGTCCAGTCTGTTTGGAGTACTGTAGGCTTCTAATATATTCACGGGCATCTCTCTCTTTAGGTTAGGGAATTTTTCTTCCATAATTTTGTTGAAGATATTTGTTGGCCCTTTAAGTTGTAAATCTTCACTCTCATCAATGCCTATAATCCTTAGATTTGGCTTTCTCATTGTGTCCTGGATTTCCTGGATATTTTTGGTTACAAGCTTTTTGCATTTTGCATTCTCTTTAACTGTTGAGTCCATGGTTTCTATGGTATCTTCAGCATCTGAGATTCTTTCTTCTATCTCTTGTATTCTGTTGTTGATATTTGCATCTATGGTCCCTGATTTCTTCCCAAGGTTTTCTATCTCCAAAGTTGTCTCCCTTTGTGCTTTCTTAGTTGTTTCTACTTCTGTTTTTAGATCTTGGAAATTTTTGCTCAGTTCTGTCATTTGCTTGTTTATGTTTTCCTCTAATTCTTTAAGAGATTTTTGGGTTTCCTCTTTCATGACTTCTGCCTATTGATCAAGGTTCTCCTGTATTGCTTTAAGTGATTTTTGCGTTTCCTCCTTATTGGCTTTTGTATTCTCCTGAATTTCTTTCGATGATTTTTGTGTTTCCCTTGTAAGGGCTTCTAATTTTTGATCCATTTTCTCCTGAATTTCTTTAAGTATGTCCTTCATGTGTTCCTGTACTAGCATCATGACCAGTGATTTTAAATCTAAATCTTGTTTTTCTGGTGTGTTGTGGTATCCAGGACTTGCTAATGTTGGAGAATTGGGTTCAGATGCTGCCATAATGCCTTGGTTTCTGTTAGTAATGTTCCTACGTTTGCCTTTAACCATCTGTTTCTCCCAGGAGTTAGATGGTCTTATTGTCACTGGCTGGAGCTTCAACCTACTGGGGATCTCTAAGATTATTTCTGCAACACCGGATGACTGGATTTCTTCTGGCACAGATTACTGATATGCTGGCTTCCTCTTTTGTGTCTTTGGAGCCCTTCTCAATCTTACCTCAAGCAATGCTTTACTTAGGTTGTCAAGGTCAACCAGGTGTTCTCTGTCTGCTCTATTATGCAGGGAAGAAGTTGTGGTGGGGGTCACTCCCTCTGTTGATTCTCACATAGGACACAGGTCCTATGATGGACTGGCTTGCAGATGAACCGCCTATGTGCTCAGTTCCTGAGTGCAGGCAGACCCCTGGTGGTTTGCACCACCAGAAATCTAAGGCTCAGGGTGTTACAGTACCTAGTGATCCTTTTGTGTCCCTGCAGACAGCAAATATGGCTGCGGGGCTTCTCTCCTTCTTCAGCTTCCTGGGCAGGACATGGCCCCAGCCCGGAGGGCTGGTAGACAAAAGCCGCCTATGTGCTCAGTTCCTGAGTGCAGGCAGACCCCTGGCGGTTTGCACCACCAGAAATCTAAGGCTCAGGGTGTTACAGTACCTAGAGATCCTTTTGTTTCCCTGCAGACAGCGAGTTTGGCTGCGGGGCTTCTCTCCTTCTATATTTTCCTTGGAGCATCTTTTTTATTCATATTATTTTTATTATTATTTTGATTATGATTACTTGTGGGGTGATTTTTCTGCACTGATTGATTAAGTTTTTGTACTCTCTTGAATGTGACCATGGAAAGTTTGTCTTGATTATGTAGTAAGTAGTTAGTTATAAGACAGTATCCTTAAATGTCTTAGAGAAATATCACATTTGCCTGAAGCTTGTTGGATGTGTGTCATGAAATCACTCGAAGGTTCCAATTTCCATAAGTTTCGCTGTAACCATTTTATTTTATTTGGAGAGCATATCAAAGCCAATCAAAGTTGAGATTAGGGCATCTTCAGATCATATAAAGGTCTACATATAGATGCTGCCTCTTAAAATCCTTATATTATGTCATATCTTTCAATAAATGCTCTGGATATCTCTTTTGTTTTTATCTTGTAGTATTTTGTCCAACCTTCTGTTTGCCCCAAATGGCTTTGCCACCTCAGCTATCTACAAACTGAATTTTTTTATGACATGGTGAGAAGAGTACTGCTCTCACAAAACAATCTTAAATCATGTCAAATAAAGGCTTAGTGACTAGCCAGAGAGTGAGCATTCCTTAAGCCTGACACAGGTTGAAGAACATCAGTGTCATTATTCATTTTCCTCTCTACCCAGTGTATGCCTAGAGATTGTCACAGTGAATGTGAAACTGCTATTCCTCAAAGGAATTCTGAATAAGAAAGTAATAGAAAATAAAAGAACATCTTTAAATATCGCCAATTCTTCTAGTTGTAGCTGCTTCTTAAAAGAACACTCTGGCGGATAGTTAAAAAGGTTTGGTTAATTTTCAGAATCCCGAAAAAGGTGATTTTGACCTGCTAGTTATGGTACTTTAATAAGGATTCAATTATTTTTTAAGATAAAACATTCAGAATGGAAATATTAGTGATACTACAAACATGAGAAACTCTTTTAGGACAGCCTAGGAAAGACTAAGAAAAGATGTTACTTTAATTGTTCCAATTTGATGCAGAAAATGTCTCTCTAATGATAGCTGAATAAGACACCAAACTTTAAGAATAGCTGAATATCATTAGGAGGCATTTTATGGGTTTTTTGTTTTGTTTTGTTTTGTTTTGTTTTGTTTTGTTTTATTTTGTTTTGTTTTTGAGATGGGGTTTCTCTGCATAGCCCTGGCTGTCCTAAAACTCACTATGTAGAACAGGCTGGCCTCGAACTCAGAAATCTGTCTGTTTCTGCCTCCTAAGTGCTGGAATTAAAGGTGTGTGCCACCACTGAATGGGTAATTTTTTTTCTTTTTGAGACCAGCAGTATTTGATTTCACCCTAGGTGTCTGGGATATCCAGTCACTGTTTCTTGGTCACTCACAGTGGGGTATGGTTTACACTACACTACATTTCCATAGCATCCCTTATTTTGACTCTTGATTCTAATGCTCTCCTTACATTCCCTTCTTCAGCCCTAAGTCTTCTCCTGTGGTCCACATGATCCTCCAAACTGCATCACAACCTGATCTCCAGTTGACCCATAACATCTACTTTATTTTCCCTTCCCAGGGAGACCTTTGTGTTCCTTCCATCCTCCTCTTTTTTATACTCTACCTCCATGAGTCTATAGATTGTAGGTTGGCTATCATTTATTTAACTACTTATGTCCATATATAAGACAACATATACCATATTATCATTCTGGATATGCGTTCCCTTACTCAGGGTGAGTTTTTTTCCTATTTCTATCCATTTGCTTACAGATAGGTAGAATTTGTTGTTCCAATTTATCTTATCTTAACAATTATCTTAACAAATTATTTCATGTTGTCATTTTTTTAAACATCTGAGTAATTCTCCCTTGTATACATGTTTAACATTTTCATGTTCCATTCTTCTGTTGAGGGATATCTAGGTTGTATCTTGTTTTAAATATTTTGAATAACACAGGAATGAACATGGTTCAGAACGTGTCCTCATGGTACGTTCTGAGCTATCATTACGTACATATCCAAGATTGATATAAGTAGATGTTGGGGTACATTGACTCTCAACTTTGTAAAAACTTTAATATTGATTTCCATAGTTGCAATATAACTTTTCCCTCTCAGCAGTAGTGAATGAGTGTTCCCCCTTGTTCCGTATACTCCTTAAAATGAGATGTCACTTATTTTATGGATTTGATATTCTAAGTTTGTTTGTTGTGATATGTAAATCATTGAGTTATTTGTATTTTGGATATTAGTCCTGTAGTGGATGTAGGGTTGAAAAAAATCTTGTCCAATTCCATAGACTTCTGTCTTTTACCAAATGACCATGTCCTCTGCCTTACAGAAGAGTTTCTATTTCACAAGGACTCATTTATTAATTTCTGATCATAGTGCCTGCACTATTGATCTCCTGTTAAGAAAGTCTTGTTCTCTTCTAAACGGATCAGTGAATCCAGTTATATGTTGAGACCTTTGATCCACTAAACTTGAGTTTTTGCAGGGTGATAAGTAAAGATATATGTACATTTGTCTACATACAGGGATACAGTTGAACTAGCACCATTTGTTGAAGATGGCATATGATTAAAGTGTGTATGTCTGCCCTCTTCAACAAAACACAAGTTTTCATAAGTATGTGGATATATGCCTGGATCTTCAATTCAATTCCATTGAACAATGTACCTGTTTTTATGCCAATACCATGAAGGTTTTTTCCTCTAGCTCTATAATACAACTTGAGACCTGAAATTGTGAGACACCCAAATGTATTTTATTATTCAGGAGGATTTTAGGTATTCCACTTTTATTTGTTATTATGTTTGCTTGTTTGTTTTCCAATAGTAAGGTCTGGAAAAATTTGTATGATCTTGACAGGGATCATTGAATGTATAGAATGTACCTTTGGTAGTGTGACCATTTTTTTTTTATATTACTCCTAGTGATCTATGAGCATGAATTCTCTTTCTATCTTTGGTTATTATTTTCAAATTCTTGCTTCAAACTCTTGAAATTGTTTATCATTCAAGTCTTTTTATCCTTGTTTATAATTATCCCAAGATATTTTATATCATTTCTGCCAAATGGGAAAGGTGTTGTTTCCCTTATTTTGTTTTCAGTTCTTCATTGGTATATAAAATAGCTACTGGGTTTTATGAGTTAATCTTTATAAAGCTACTTTGTTGAAGGTAAGTATTAGATATAAAGGTTCCATGGTGGAACTCATAGTTACTTATGTATATTATCCTATCACATACAAATAAAGACACATTGGCATCTCCCTTTCCAATCTGTAAACTTTGATCTCTGTCCATTGCCTTACTGTTCTAACTCTTCAAATACTATATTAAATAGCTAGGAAGAGTAGACATCCTTATCTTATGCAAAATTATAGTGTAATTCCCTTAAGTTTATCCCAATTTAATTTAATTTTGGCTATAGACTTGCTGTAAACTGCCTTTATTATATTTATGTAAATCTCTTCTTTCCTTAAACTCTTTATAACTTTTATTTTTATGGGGAGTTGGATTTTGTCAAGGGCTTTTTCTATATCTAATGAGATAATCATGTTGGTACTTTTTTTCTTTCTATTTGTTTATATGATGGATTACAATTACTGATTTTAATATATTGAACCATCCTTGAATCTCTGGGCAGAAGCCTACTTGATCATGGCTGATGATCTTTTTAATGTATTCTTAGTTTTGGTTGCACATACTTCAGTTTGCCAGTATTTTATTGAGTGTCTTTGCATCTATGTTCATAAGAGAAATTGGTTTGTAATTCTCTTTGTTGATTGGTTGCAGCAGCAGAGTATCCTTGCCTTATAAAATGTATTTGGTATTATTGTTTCTGTTTCTATCTTGTGAAATAATTTGAGAGGTATTGCCATTAACTCTCCTTTGCTGTCTGGTCGGTTTCTGCATTAAAATAGTCTCCCTCTGGGTTTTTTCAGGAACAATTTTGAGGTTGTTTTTAGCTATTTTTATATTGAATTCTGGTCACTGCTTTCTCAGTAGGATGACAGGGTTTAAATGGACAGCCAGGGTAAGGAGGCTTACTCTACTGTTTCAAATATCCTCTTTTTGTTTGTTTTGTTTTGCTTTCATTTTTGTTTGTTTGTTTACTGATTATTTTATTTGTTTATATTTAAAATGTTATTCCCTATCCAGATTCTCACCCCCTGAAATCTCCTATCCTATCACCTATCCCATCTCCCCCCTCCTCCTTTTCCCTCTCCCTCTCCATCTCCTCCTCCTCACTACTGTTTCTCCTTTCCCTTTTATAAATTCATTAAGTCTAATTTGTATTACTCTTGAGTTTGGGGATATCCACTCAAAGAATGATCAAACAACCAGGAGCCATACCCATAAAGAAAATCCTGATTCTTCCTCTCTCAGAACCCACCAACTCCCAGTAACTCCTCAGCTAAAGGTAGGACTTTGTAGATACCTCTCTGGCTCATGCTGAGACTGTTTGAATTTGCACAAAGTTTATAGATGTTTGCCCAAAGTGATATGTCTCTGTCAGGAAAATATTGTAACATATCCATCGGAATAGATCACTTGGACATGGGTTCAATCAATAGAAAGTCTTTATTAATTTGCCAGTAACTCCCCAGATTTTTAGATCCTGAATGCAATCCCAAGACTTTCCTGAGATTAGATTTTAAGCACAGAAGTCACATTCTGGTTTGACACACATGAATTAGCAAGAACAGTTAGCCAGAAGTAGAACTACAGAAACTAAAAGGTAAGGAGAGTACACTGGGGATTTTCCCAGAACTTTGATGAATTAGGACTTTATTCTCATTATTGCAGAAGGAATATTTTCTGGGTTCTGAGGTCTGACTGTTATGTCAATCAGTTGTTCTGAGGTATAGGGGACATCTAATTTTGGCGGCCCTATTATAAATGTATATTTGAAAGTTTTGCAAATAAATAGAAGAGCTGAAAATTAGAACAAATTAGTAGCTACTCATTCCCAAGGTTGATGGAGATAATGGGGATGATGATGGGCATGTATGGCTGAAATATTATGGTAGTATCTCATAATCAGATATAATGCTGTGAGTAATTCAATGATTCTATTATAGTACTGTTGAGAAGATCAGGAAAAGCATCAAGTTAAATGATTCACTGTCTTTAGACAGGCTTTAGAGTGAAAGCTAAGCTAGTGATTAACACAGAAATCCTTTACTGAATTTATCTGCAATATCCAATGAGTAAGAGACCTCAACATTGAAAATAGGTATTTGTTTTGCCAGGACCCTTAATCTGAAGTGTTCAGATATCCATAACATTATGGCGAATCTTATCTGTTCTTTAATTTCCTTTTTATGCATGATAAAAAACTTGCTTAAAAGGTAGTATCTTCTTATGATTAAGATTATTAATCAAATCATATAAATCAAGTACTCTTTACTATCTGATCTGGAAACTTTCACCATCAGTCACATAATTTTCTTCTATCTCACCTTTAACCAGGACAGTGCTAAATAAGATTAGGCTATTATGTTCTCCATTTCTAAATGCCAAACCTGAGTCAGCCTGGATCATGAATTTCCTGGTGTGAGAATTAATAAATGACCTCCCTGGAACTGTAGCTTGTTGCCCAAGAACTTCAGCATAAATGGGCCTCTCCAAATTTGAAATAAGTAGTATCAATAGAGTAAATCTTCTGCTAAATGTTGCTTGTTTTTTTTTTTTTCTGCATTTGAAAGTCTGTGAGTATAAACCTCTAGTTCAAGCAAAAGGCAGGAAACTGTCTACTTGTGGAAAACTTTTGTCTTCCAGCAGAATAGGGAGAAAAGGGATGAAATGAAAACCTCCCGCAGTTTTCAGAGGGCTGTCTGAGTGTAAAAGAGCTGCAGTGTCTGAATGCGTTTTATATATTGGAGCATTTTAAGATCTTGCGAGTATTACAAGTAAATGATTTAACTGCTTTCAGCTGTCCTGTAAGTTGTTCATAATCACTGATTCTGCTTTTCAGATGAGCATAATAAAGCTCTCAATATAGCTCTTTCAATTGCAGCCTCATTGCTGACTCCTCAGTATGAAACATTCACTCACAGGATATCTTCACATCCAAGCAAAGCAAAAATTTAAAAAAAGGAAAGAAAGCCCATGCGGCAGCAGTCTGGCATGTCTTGGGCTTCATTTGTGTGTACATGTCTGTAGAGGGGGTAGGAGTCTTGGAAAATGAGCTGAGTCTTGGAAAATGTAGATAGGTTTAATTAAATTTAGTGTAGTGCCTATGATGTCTGACCTCGGTGATTCGGAAGAATGATTTCTTTTTTTATTTTTGAGTATACTTTTTCTAAGTCTGATATACAAATTGATTGATATCAGGTTAAAATGCTGAATCAACTGAAACAATTTTCATGGCCTCTTAGTTTCTCTAGTAAACCGAGACACCAACTGTATCATATTTGAGGAAAATGAGATATTAACAAGCTCTTCTAAAGAAAGAAGAACTTGGCCACGGATTGTCTGCCATCGCCAATCTTTTTCCACTTGGCCTTGGAGATGTGACTTCACATTCTCAGTGTCTGTTTTCAATAAATTCCAGCTTATGACTTGAAACATTCTGAAAATCAATCTGGAGGTCCCTCAGAGAATTGGAAATAGATCTACCAAAAAACCCAGCTATACCACTCTTGGGTATGTAACTAAAAGATGGCCCACCATACCACAGGGGCAGGTTCTGTAATATGTTTATAGTGTGGCCTTATCTGTGATAGCCAGAATCTGGAAACATCCCAGATGTCCTACAACAGAAGAATGGATACAGAAAATGTGGTTCATTTACACAATAAAATAGAAACACATTTTTAAAGTACTGTAAGAGTTGAGAGTATAAGTTACATATGACTCAGCAGTTTGAACTGTTTTTATAAAATCAAAATTTTCTCAAAATTAATATGGAAAAACTGGTTGTGGCCATAAATGACTGTAATTGATGCACTAGGCAGTCGGGGGCAGAAGATTTCCTACAGGTACAAAGTCTATGTTACATAGTAAGTTCTAGGACAGCTAGGATTATCCAGTAAAAGCCTGTCTCAAAAAGCCAAAGCAAACAAACAAACAAAAAATGAAAAGCGTCCAAATACCTGTACTGTTTAAAGTTATTTAAATTCATTATCTTCACCTTATACAAATGAGTAAAGGAATGAGGGGAAATTGCATGAACATGTAGTGCATGGTCTTAGTCCCTGTTTATTACAAAGGAAAATGTTGAGATCATTCTAGCCATTATTAATACAGCAATGAGACTGAATACTAAACACATGTAAACATGGGAAGGCGTATTTCTATTTTTTAAATATCTGTTCACAATAGAAATCATGAAAAACTTCTGACTCTGATTCAAACTATTTTCAATTAAAAAGGAATATCTTTGTTAGCTGAGGATACATTTTTTAATTTGAAACATTTATTGCCCATCATGTTAAAATGATAATTTTTGTCTTTTCATATGTATTAAGTAACATTAAACATTTCAGACAAGAATTCTCTGGATACTAATATATGTAAATATACATATTGCTAAGTTTTATAAAGTACCAGCTAAAATGAGGAAAACACATACACACCTATGCATTTAATTTCATGGACAGCAGCTCTACCGTAGAAATATTTATTTAATTTGCAATTTTTTGATTAATACCATGTGAGGTAGGTACTTCTCATATGCAGGTCATTTGTATCTTTCTTATTTTCAGGGAAAAGTTATCTCTCCAAATCTGAAGCTTATTCTTACAGTTAAACCAAAGCCAGTGAGTCCTGAGAGAGTATGTTTGGCTTGTTACCCTACTCCCCCCCACACACACACCATAAATGTTACACACTTCCTCAGCACCTAAAGTCCTATATAGTGACAGAGATTTAAATGAAATTCTTTAGAGTCATTTCCCTAACACATTGATTTTTTAAGAATGTCTAAATTTTTAAATTGGGAGTTAAGATTTTTTAAAAATTAATTTCGTTTACATTTTTAAAAGGAGTATATTTCACTATTTTTTTTTTGAGTTCTGATTTTATCCCTGAACTTAGCATTTTTCTTGCTAATGAAGACTTTAGTTTTTTTTTCTGACTTTATATTAGAGTATGTGATTCAAACCTTCACATTTTTCATCTAATTTCTCTTACTAAAGTTTGGACAAGGATAATTCTGGAAATCATCGACAATCAAATATTGAGCAGTAGCAATATAAGACAGCATTTTAATTTCGTTGCTGTATGGATGATCCAATGAAGCCTCATATGTCAAAATTATAGATTTAGAAACTTGTTTTATTCACAAAGTGCCTGTCATAATATTGCTCATACTTTATTTAAAGTTTGACTTTGATATTTAGTGTATTTGAAAGAATGAATCACTGTTTGAAACATGCTTCAAAAATGTAAATATCAAAATTCTTCAAAATGTGAATAAAATAGAAAATTAAGTAATACTATTATATATAGAGACCTTGCATATATAATAACATAACATTTATTGTGAAATTTTACTACTGTTCCATTGAATTATTAATGCATTTTCCAGTAATGCTTTTATTATTATTTATTGCTTCCCAATTGCTCGACAAAGTTGAGAGGGTGCTGGATCGTGTGTTGTTTCCTATTTTATTGTCTGTCTTACATTGTGAGTTTGCCTCTAACATTCTGTCTAGTGGGAGTGTTTTCTGATCATACTTCTGGCTCAATCACATTTAGTTCAGGCAAGGTACGTTTTCCTGATGGCTAAAGTTTTAAAGATATACTTTTATTATTTTTAATTACTTATGTATGGGAACATATGTGAGTGCATGAACATGTGTGTGTGGTTTCTTATGGAGGCCATGACCACTGGATTCCCCAGGAACTTGAGTTACAAGAAGTAGTGATCATCCCAGCATTTGTTCAGAGAACTTAACTCAGATTCTCTGAAGAAGCAGTGCATGTTCTGAACTGGGAAGTCATTGTTCTAGTCTTATCAATTGGCAAATTTTAATTTGCGTAAAACAATTGTATATTTTACTAAATGCTTCTCTTTCTTAACTATTTTTCTGAAATTCAAAGCATTACTGAAAACATGCATTAATAATTTCACGTAAAACAGTAAAATTTCACAGTAAATATTATGTTATTATATAAGCAAGGTATATATGTAATAGTATTATTTAATTTTCTATTTTTATTCACATTTTGAAGAATTTTGATATTTATATCAAAATTTATTTATATGAGAAGTTTATATTTTTGTTAAATTACAGGTACATAAGAATAGACATAAAACTTCTTAAAGTATTTCAAAACAAAACATTATTTTTGGAAAACCGGGGGGATAAGTAGTATGACCATCTATCCATTTATCCTAGTGTTAGAAACTACTGCCATATGTTCATTTTTGTGTATAGTATGTGTGTGTGTGTGTGTGTGTGTGTGTGTGTGTATTGTATGTGGTATATGTAGAGTAGTTTGTGGCCATTCACAGACTGAAAGCAAACAGAATATTAAACATCTTGCTCTACTGCTCTCTACCTCAGTGTCTCACAGAGTTGGATGTTTGCTATTTCATTTGGCAAGGAGGGATACATGGGAGAGTTTAAAGGGAGGAAGGAGAAGGAAACAATGTAATTATATTAAATGCACACAAATATGAGAAATAACTTAAAAAGTAATACAATAGGTTTCATTAGTGGCTGAAACATTACATATCAAAATGAAATTCTTAGTGGATTCTGTAAACCCACCAAGGAGAAAATAGCAAGGCATACCTGGAAGTAAGACTTGAGTGCTCCTTATTTCTTTTAAACAGTTTAAGCTATACATCTTCAAATTTACCAAGTATTGTTCTCCTACAGAGTACACAGTGTGTGGAACAACTTCAACACAAGGTCAGTACATGGAATGGGCAGAGCAATCTCCATTAATATTTAATGCTCCATTTAATATATTATCTTTCAGCAAAGAACAAATCTTACATTAAACTGTTAAGAACAAATGTTATACTTTTTTTTTTAACCAAAAAAGGCCAAGAAGTAACAATATTATCCAATTTGAAAGAAATTATTATTTATTGAGCAAGGGATCACAGCCTTTAAAAATCAGGTTTCTTGAAACCACCATTGGGGCGTACATATTAAAAACTTAAATAGTTTGATATATATTAAATTGTCTGCATTCTTGCTTTTTCTTGATAATAAATGCTTCCAATAAATAATACACTTAAGAAGTTATACAACTCAGGTACTTCTTTTCTGGCCACTGCATCGCTTAAAAAGTTGCATCAGTAAATTTCTTTCAGCGGCTTTATTTACAGGTGTGCTGTGCTGCTTCTCACACATCTCTTCCACGTCCTCACCACTTCCCTGGTCATTCTTCTTCCTTCTCTTTCTCATCCTTTGTCTTTTCTTTATCTCTCTGACTTCCTTCCTAACTTCCATCTTCCCTCCCTTTACTACTTAAGGCCTGAATTCCTTCTTTCCTTCAACTCTTTCTTACCTATGTATTTTAAAAATATAACTACAAAGAATTTTCCATTTTTATCTTTGTTTTAGATTTCTGCCTTAGTCCTGGTGGCTAATCTAAGAAAAGCCTCCTAATGAAGATTAGTTCTGACAGCAGTCATGAGATGGTGTAATTCATTTCACTTGATTTTAAACCAGTATAATGCATAAAACTGATAGAATACTAAAGATCACCTTTAAAAGGTAACACATAATTAGAATAATATTTCATAATGATATTTTTCTATTTATGTTCAAAAAATAGATGCATAGATTTTATTTTATTTTATTTTTGGTAAATGTCAGAATCGTGAAATGTACCATTTATCAAACAGGAAAGGGAAGGGACTTGCTCTCTGGGCTTTTGGTTTTGCTTTTTATAGTTCTTCCAGCGACTCCCTTGTGACCTTCAACAAATGGAGCTCAGTTGAGCTGACTGTAAAAGGAGGATAGACATAGTGACCTGTCTTCCAGTGGTGTTATAAGACTCAATAAATCAGAGCCTACAAAGTTCTTTAAGGTTCTCAGATGAATTGTGCTGCATAAGGGTGAAGTGTCAAAGTAGAAAAACTGCTTGTACCTTTTATGCGTCAGTTATTAGGAAATGGCACTACAAAATAGGATCCCTGCACACCTTCATAAAACCTGTCTCATTTTCTGACAGAGCATTTAGTTCAGGCACTGTGAAAAAAAATGTTTAATAGATTGTGTTAACCTCAGAAAACTACTTTTACATAATGTGTTCGATAAACCTACACTGCCCCGTTATTTCTGATAATCAGCATAAATAAAACTCTTTTTAAAAAAATCATGGATTAATCCACGTACTTTATGTATTTGTGTGTTAGAGTGCCTTTGTGTATCCCTAGAGGTGATTTGGAGCTGATTAACAGCTATACTATCTTTGCCAACTTAATATATAAGGAAGTTTGGTGATATATTTCAAATCATCTATATGCAGAGTTGAAAATTAATTTTGTGTTGAATTTTTTTAAGCATCGACTGATTAAACTTAAGCAGCTAAAACATCTTAGGTATTTAACTTCAATGTTGTGTCCTCCCCTATCAGAGCAAAATTGGGCATTTTCCTATACACAATAGAGGAAAAAAAGCAATTAGTATCAATCAGTGACTAAGCAACAGATTGGAGTATTTAGAAAGACTCATTCATACACAGATTTGCAGCAGTGTTCAGCTCCTCTGATTAGATTCCATAGATTTTAAATTGTAGCTAATTAGGCTGTCATAGGTTCATTAATGGCTCTACTGATTCAGCACTCCCTCACCTGCATGCATATCAAAGCTCATTAGCGCCCTTGTCTAAAATACCACCTGCATTAATTACTGCCGGTGCACCAGGCCTCTTCAGAAAGGCTCTTCTGACAATGATTCTACCTGCTTGTAGTGCCCCTTGCCCCTGCAAGCTCTTCAGGAGAGCTCCCACATAAAGTTCATGGCGCTGCACACGTGGCGAGACTGCAGCTGGTGTAAGGGCAGCCAAGCTTGTTTCATGCTTAACAGCAGGATATAAATAATTAGTGACGCCCGGACTGTAGGCCTTGACACAAGGCAGCTCCAGCGCATTCAAAGCCTCTCTTAAACCATCCCTCCCTACAAAATAAAACCCATGTCATCTTTCTTTTGATTCTTGTTTCTTTGAGAAGCCTCAACAGAATGCTCAGGCTAAGCCAGAAGAAGAGCCCTAGCTTTTTCTGAGTCCGTGGCCCTTGTCCCAGGGTTGTTTGAGATGCCAGCGCGGAAGGACTATAGAAGGAATCTCAGTTCCCAGGTACTTGAAAAAGCCACTGCACTGTATAACAGTCATGTCATCGCTAAACGCAAAATAATTTTTATTTTCATTTCTTTATTCATCTGTATTTCCTCAGAAAAGCATTTTCCCCTTGTAGTAAAAGGTATTGGATTCAGTCTCCAACAGAAACTCCTGAAAAATCTAACTGTACAGTGTTTAAAAAGTTCTAGAAGTATTGACAACAGTTTGAAAGATGGCCGATGGTAAAACTAATAGTTATTTTCTGATTATTTCTCCTTACGGCTAAGTACGTAAAAGTAGCTGCTAATGCTCAGTCATGACATCAGGGAGTATTCATGTACATCCAAATTTATTATCATGATGAATTTATTTTTGTAAGCTTAAGGATGAACAGTTAATTTCAAATAAATTTCTTTATGTAATTGTGTATGAATATATATCATTATCTCTATTAATATATTAACTAATAATGAATAATTAATACCATATATCAAATATACATATGTATCTATATGCTTATATATTTATATGTATACATATACATACACATACACATAAATCTAAATATACATCTATATATGTGGAGAATTGTTCTTTTTATTACTTTTTTTGAGGTGATCTCACTATTTTGCCCTAGCTTGCCCCAAACTCACTGGCCAAGAACCCATAGACAACCACTACCCACCTACCTGTTTCCCAACTGCCACAGGTAAATATGTTCACTACCAAGCTCAGCTTATGATTGTGTTGTTAATGACCAGGAATTTACGAGAATTCATCCATGAAAAATGAAAATCGATCATGAGAAAGAAAACAAAAGTATATAAATAAAATTTGTATTAGGCTGTAAAAATATAAATGCGTTACATTTGTCTTACCAATTAGCTTCCTTCCAGTATGTAAAAATAAAATGATCTTAATTAAAATATCTAAATATAGCATGGAGCATATGAAGTCACATGGGACAAGGTTGCTTTAAAACAAAATATATATTCATTCTCAATTTATCTTAAATTATTTCACACTATAAAATTAATTTGGTGCTACATGTTTATGAATAAAATAATAATATAAATTAATTGCCATCAATAATCTCAAATATCTTAGTGATTTCCTTTTATTTGCTGTGGTTGTCATGTTCAAGTATTTACCGAAGCAAAGTAATCAAAAGTTACTGATATGAAAGAGGAGAAAAGACTCTTATTAAAGTCATACTTAATAAATAAATCCCATTTCTAGATCTTACTCATAGCTTCCTCCAGATTGTGACATTGATTGGCAAAGTCAATTGAATAGCAATTCTAGTAAGTAGTTATTATATCAGGGGTAGAAATGTTAGTAAAATATATCCTTGGGGCTTCAATTGTTTACCTCAGTTTACCACAAACCGAAGTTTTGTGTGTCTCACATCTTGAGAACTTTTATGCTTAGTAACTCTTCTACCTTTTCTCATGGGCATATCACCATCCATTAATAATAATTCTATAAATGGCTGCTCTGCTTTGAGCTTAAATCTGCAACTTGCAATTGACCAGATATACTTCCTCTCTGAAAAGTGTCTACTGTGCATTTTTACTTGTTTGTATGAAACTACTTCCTCGGGCATTTGGGTGATAATAGTTCTGTGGGATTTCAGAAGCAAAACCTGGGCTTCTTCAGTATTAGATACCAAGAGTTAGTTAAGCAGAATCCCTGCTGACAACCCTAGTGCCTACCATAGGAACATAGCCAATAATTCTTAAAGACATATGCTCCTATGTTTTTAAAATAGCTTTTTAAAATTAGATATATTCTTTATTTACATTTCAAATGTTGTCCCCTTTCCTGGTTTCCCTTCCGCAAAAATCCCCTAACCCATTGCCCCTCCCCCTGCTCACCAATCCACCCACTTCTGCATCCCTGTCCTGGCATTCCCCTATACTGTGGCATCTAGCTTTCTCAGGACCAGGGGCCTCTCCTCCTTTTCATGTTCAACAAGGCCATCTGCTGTCTATGCATCTGGAGTCATGGGTAACTCCATGTGTAATCTTTGGTTGATGGTTTTGCCCCTGAGAGCTCTGGGAGTACTGGGTGGTTCATATTGTTCCTCCTATGGCTCTGCAAATTCCTTCAGCTCCTTGGGTCCTTTCTCTAGCTCCTCCATTGGGGACCCTGTGCTCAGTTCAATGGCTGGCTAAGAGTGTTCCCCTCTGTATTTGTCATGTACTGGCAGAGCCTCCCAAGTGACAGCTATATCAGGCTCTAGTCAGCAAGCACTTTTTGGCATCCATCCACAAAGTGTCTGGGTTTTGTAACTGTATATGGGATGGGTCCCTAGGTGTGGCAGTCTCTGGATGGTCTTTCCCTCAGTCTCTGCTCCATATGGTGTCTCTGTATCTCCACCTGCGGGTATTTTGTTCTCCCTTCTAAGAAGGACCAAAATATTCATACTTTGTTCTTCCTTCTTGAGCTTTATTTAATCTGTGAATTGGATCTTGAGTATTCCAAGCATCTGGGCTAATATCCATTTATCAGTGAGTACATACCATGTGTGTTCTTTTGTGATTGGTTTGCTTCACTCAGGATATTTTCTAGTTCCAGCCATTTGCTTAAGAATTTCATGAATTCATTGTTTTTAATACCTGAGTAGTATTCCATTGTGTAAATGTACCGCATTGTCTGTATCCATTCCTCTGTTGAGGGACATCTGGGTTCTTTCCAGTTTCTGGCTATTATAAATAAGGCACTATGAATATAGTGGAATTCTTATTACATGTTGTAACATCTTCTGGGTGTATACAGGAAAATGCTGGGTCCTTCCACTCATCCTTTTTACATAGTTTTCATCTCTAGAAGTTGTGATTTGAAATATTTTATACATATCATATCTATACTATTTTGTGTAGATGTGGAATTTACAATAGTGTTAACAGCTTTTAATAACTAGTTAAAACAAAACTTGCATTAAAAATTATGTCCATCAGTTTAGTTAATTTTTCTTCAAAGACATACCTTATCTTTTGAATGCTAGCTTATTATATTATGGAAATAAATTTCCCCTTTTGAATATTACAATATTTTTGTCCTAATATTATTTGGGAGGGATGCAGGCAAGTATTCAAACTATTTCCTTTTCATCTTTCTAACTAGTTTTACAATCTGTTAAATATGACACAAGCAATGGTTACCTTATAAGGTAAATGAAGATTATTTTGTACAGCCTAATTACTGTCTTCAGGTTCCTAAGCATCTAGCTAGTATGTCCCATAGAGCATTGTCTATATTGTGTGAATTTTAGCTCTTGCTCTTACTAACATTTTCAACATGATTTCTTACCAGGCTTATGTATCCCTCATAAAGTAAGTTGAGCCATACTTCCATACCTGAAGAAGAGTTGATGATGCACTTTACAGAGACCAAAGTTTCTTAATCAGATCTCAGTTCCACAAGACTCTGACGTACATAATATAGCCCTTGATGTGAAGCCATTCTCAACTGTGCTTTTTTACCTCAGTGTTCACTTTTCTGGGACATTATTTATATTCCACCTGCTTGTCCTTGAGCTGCTATTTTCTCTTGTGTTAAACTGAGTCGGTTCTAATCATTTGTTTTATGCCTGTTGAGTTTTATTTCCTTTAATAAATGCTTTCTCCATGAATTATTGGTTACTTTCCCATACATTCTTCACAGGATTCAGCTAATTTCAAGTTAGGGTGTAAATGTATGCCCCCTTTATCCATTACAGATAGAAGTAAACTAGTAATGGGTTATGTTTTATAATATAATAAATGAGATATTATGTACAGATACAAACTTGGCTTTCAGTTTGCTTTAATGTGAATTTGCTTTCAGAACACCAATTCATATAAGGGAAAATCTGCTGATTCATTTGCATAGCCTCTATGCCAACAACAATGCATCTCTCCACATTAAAATGACAGGAATGGTAAAAACACATAAACTGTCATGTTTTCACTCATATTGCCTAATGCTTTTGGTGTCAAGATTGTAAATGACCACATAATGCATGGATAAAACAATTTAATGTCAACTATCATAAAAAGATAAGGAGAATCTACTGAGGATGAAGGAAATCTGCAAATATTTATGTGAAAGTTTTAGTTTATTTTGAAGGTAAAACTCAGGAGTTTAGGATGCTAAAATTTTTTTATTAACTTTGATTAAGTTTCCAAAAAATATCATCTTCCATCATAAGTATCTATAAGATTTAATATCATTTACATTGTTATCTCTTGGGACCTGCTTAGTGGAAATTGGATAGAATAAAAGTCACCAGAAAGAAAAACATTTTTTTAAAAGTCTCAAATAATACTTTATTGTGTGTTTTCTATTTTTCCTATCAACTCTTATCCATCAGATCAAAGACAAAAATACGTGTGCTACTCAGAACAACTGAAGCCAATATACTCCAGCAAAAAAAATTGTAGAACTGTAAAATATTTAAGAACTAGAATAGTTTCCAGGTAGCATTGTGGATGAGAGTTCACGGTGACTGCAACACTCCCTCAGCAGTTGACAAAGTACAACATTTATCCATCAGCTTTTGGTTGTGTTCATTTCGGATTTCCACATCCTACCTAGGACAATGCAAGGAGATACACCAGTATCACCACTACCAGCAACTTCTCTTAAAGAAAGGAACTTCTTCAGAACTTCCTTACATTTCCCAGTTAACAGAAAGTCATTTATGTCTTGAAATTTTGAGGCTTTTTTATTATTGTCATTTAATTAGAGAAATTTAATGAGCATGCATGTGTCAGTGACTGCATTATGCACTGAGAAAAATGATGACAGTAATGTTAGTGACTGAGTTAAATATATAGTGTAAGTATTACTGAGAGCCCTATCCATATGATTTTATTAAAAGTATAGTGACAGTATTGCATATGTGATCTATAACAAGAAGGAAGCAAAAAATAGAAAGAAAATAACAATTGTATCAGCATAATGAGCATAAATTGATGAACATATTTTACAACTCACTATTTCTTTATCCTTTCAACTTTTTAATACAGTCCAGTCTTTATTCCACTCAGGTCTGCCCTCTGATTGTTCCTCATCCCCTACCTCCTCCACCTGTCTCCAAGAGAATGTCCCCACCCCCAACTCCACCACACTTTCCTACTCCCTGAGGCCTCAAGTCTCTTGAAGGACAGGTTCATCTTCTCTCATTGAAACCAGGCATTCCCCTGCTGTATATGTTCCAGGGGCCTCATATCAGCTGGTGTTTACTGCCTGGTTGGTGGCTCAGGGTCTGAAAGATCTTGGGGGTCCAGGTTATTTGAGATTGCTGGTCTTCCTATTGAGTTGTCTTTCCCCTCAGCTTCTTCCAGCTTTCCCCTAGTCAACCACATGGGTCCCAAGCTTTTGTCCATTGGTTGAATATAAGTATCTGCATCTGACTCTTTCAGCTGCTTGCTGGGCCTTTCAAAGGGCAGTCAGGCTAGACTCCTATTTGTAAGTACACAGGCCTTTGAGCTTCCCAATTTTGGGTCCCAATTTGGGCCTCTCACTGAACATCCTTTTCCTCTGGCTCTTTTCCATTTTTGTCCATGAAGTTCTTAATCAGGGAGAGAACCCTGGGTGGGAAAGAGGACAATAGGGGAAAAGGGGAACATGATCAGGTATTGAGGGGACAGAAAGCATGACTGAAGCCCTGAGGGCCAGCAGAAAGAGTAGAAATAGGAAACATCAGGAGGCAAAAGGTAGGGAGACCCTCTTAAATGTACTAGAGACCTGGGAGGTGAGAGACTGTCAGGACTCCAAGTGAGGGACCTTAAATTAAGTCCCCTACAGTGGGGAGAGGTAATTTGTATAATCTACCTAGAATAGAAAGACATCAAGTGTAGGGATTGGATTTCCATCCCACAGTCAAAACTCTGACCCATAATTGTTCTTGTCTGAAAAGCTCACATTATTTATGAGAATATTAATTTAACTCTTTTGAGCACCAAAGGTTAACTCTTCTGAAAAAATATTTTTAAGGTCTGTTATGGAAGAACTAGACACAGAAAATGAGTCTCTATGATAGGAATGTCCTGAATAAGACGAAGAGAAGAGCTGAGGCATATACCATGGCATTAACATTTAAGGCTTGTTTGTATGAATTCAGAGTTTTTCTGTTCAGTATGTAAATAGAGACGCTGCATAAGCAGGAACTAGATTTGTAAGACTACTAAGTGACATCTGATTATTCATGGTTAGTAGGGGATTAACAGCTTTACAATGGTGCAGCTCCAGCACCAGCCAAATATGACAGAGTGAAAGATGATAGAAACTGAAGAGGGGATTACTCCAACATAAAAGCCTTAAGCAAATACTAATGCAAGCTATAATTAAGAACATGCAGGAGTTCACTTGCTTACACACCTTATTCCTGCAAAACTTGTCTGAAACTTACTTATACTGTGACAATGGAAGTGTGAATGAAATGAGAGCCTGTTATGAGACATTAATAGCCTCTGCTCTTGGACAAGTTAGTCTCTCTCAACATAATAATGGCTTTTGGTTACCTTAGAAGAAAAGAATTAAGTACACAATAGATCTTGTGTGTGTGTGACTCACCAACTATTCTAATTTCCTATCAATTCTGGTGATCAGACAATACCCAGCATAGACTCAGAATTTTCATAGCATTGTTGTGCATATATATATATATATATATATATATATATATATATATATATATGGTATGTGTGTATGAACATATTTGCCTATATACATATATATGCACACATAAATCACAAAATAACTATAAGTAATGCCAAATTGTTTAACAGGTAAAACCATGTTCATTGGAAGAAAAAAACTGAAGTTTCTTAGCAGGTCTTGAAGGTTTACAATAAACTAATGAATTCCATAACAACTATAGCTCTTCAAATTTGAGGACTGAGTCCTATTGTAGATAGGAAATGCTTGGACATATTCTGTGGAAAGGAAAACTCAGTGATGAGCTATACATATTTGTGAGAGGAACCATTTCTGATACCTTATATATGCATTGTCCTTAGAGAAAGATGGAACACATTTGAGATGTTTCCATTAAAACCCACAGACTCATGTGAATATTTTACTTGCATTATCTAATAACACACATATATGACCTGTATCTATCTACATGTGTGTGGGTGTGTAAACTTGTGTGCATGTATGTATGCATTCATTACCATTCTTATTGCTATGATCAAATTCCTGATGAAAAAACTCATAAGAGGAAATGATTACTTTGGCTTGCTGTTTGGCAGTATATTCCATGAACTGTATAAATTAGTTTTGCAAATAAAGCCCTAGATGCTGACCTCAGGAATGTGAGGTGCTTGTTCACATGAATGGATCAGAAAGCAGAAGATGGTGAAATTACAATGCTCTGCGAACTTTATTCATTTTTCCTTATTACTTAACAATACTCCATGCCAAGTGATGTTCACACCCATGGACATGGCCTTGGTCTTCTCTCCTTAGGTATTCTGTGGGAATATGCTCATAGACTCACCCAAAGAACTGCTTCACCTCTCTTCTATAAGTTTTATAATTCACTTAGGTTCACAAATAAAATGAACCTTCACATCACACATTTCTATACAACACAAAATTATCTCTTACTATGAATTCAGGTGGGCCTTTCTGCTATTAACTGGAATTTAACAAGAGCTTAGGCATAGAAAGCTAAGCCTAAATAGCTACAACATGTAAGTAACAGTGATTTTAATTCTACTATACATCATTTTGACTATTTAATATAATTTAAGATTTTCCTCAAAAATACAAGAGTACATATTTTTAAATAATTAGTTATTGGAGTATTTCAAATGGCAAATCATGTCGCTGCAATAAAATTTGCCTTCAAAATACACTTTTCACTATTTCAGCAATTATAAAGTAATAAATTAGGTGGTCATCTCCTTTATCTCAGGACAAATTTATTAACATCATGATGGTGACACTTAAGTTTTGATAGATAGTTAATCCATTCCTAATTCAAGATAATGGTGCCATCATCCATCTTGTCTCCACGGTGTTGATGATTGCCCAATAGGGAACTCTCAGCACGTATTAAAATGATAATATCCACTATGAATTGCTTTTGTTATTTTGAAAATGAATATATGAAGTGCAGAAGTGAATTGTTAATGATAAAACAAGAAAAAGAACATAAAAAGCTTTAATTTCCTACTTGGTAACTCATCCTATTTTGATTCTATATATAGAATTATAAACAACTATTGAACTATTAATATGTGTCAAACATTCTGATGAACCTGGTATACTGACTATATTGTATTTTATTGCTATAATTATTTCTTTCAAGATGGATATTAGTCTTGTTTTCTAGGTGTGAAACTTAACCAAAATATAGTACTATGCTGCTCACACTTGTGGTGGATATAGTGAGAAAGTCCCAGTTCATTTGCTTCTAAAGTCTGCCACTTTTTTCTGTTTCTCTCTCTCTCTCATTCTTTCTTATTTTCTCCTTTTGTCCATACATGTGTTCAGAATGTAATGTAATATTTTGATGTACAAATTTGAATTATTATATTCATATAACAAAATATCTGATGTCTTGCATCAGTATTCTTACTTGTATTCGAAAGATACTGAGATAGACATAGAGGCTCATGCCTGTAATTATAGCTGTCAGTAGGCTGAGGTGTTTGTTATAAGTCCAAGCTTATCCTGGGCTCTATTTTAAAGTCCTAGCCAGCCCAAATCTCTACAATTATGCACATTTATTTAATATACTATATGTTATACATGCATATATGCATACATATATCACCTGTGACCTCTATGGTAGCCAACATCAAGTGTCCAAAACAGATAATCTGCTCTTATTTTTTGCAGGAATAATGAGACATGCCAAAAAACAGTTAAGACAATCTTTGTCATTAAAACTTGTATACAGAATTATAAACTGTATTATTCCAAGATTCCATTTGTTAAATATAAGCTTAAGCATCATTTTATAGCTATGCCCAAAGAAAGAATTCATCTTATATCACTGAGTTCTAAAACCAAACAAGAGGGCTTTGAAAGGTGCTGTGTCTGTGAACAATCACTGGAAAGTAGATGTTTTGATTTTTAGTGGTTTTTGTTTTTTTGTTTTGTTCTTTTGCCTTTTTCTCCTATGTTGTTTAAAGGAAGTTAGGACTGTCTAGATGATGAGATAACTTTTTATAAAAGGTCACAGTTTGGTTTGTCAAAATCCAGGCTTTTCTACACAACTGCTTGTATGGCAATGAGTATGTACCCACACTCTTTGAATCATACAAAGCACTGAATCAGCTCTTCACAAATGGTCAAATTTTAAGTTTGACCATCTCTGAAATTAATCTTTATTTTGCTAATTTGAAATGCAATCAAAATAAGCTCATCCCATTTAAGAGACGAAGAATCTCAAGTTCTGTTGTGGGAAATATTAAAAAGAACAGCTAGTTCCCATGCTACACCCAGCTAGTCTCCGCCCAGCAGTTCTCTAAGCTAGTCCTGGCAGCAACTGATTGCCTTCTTCCAAGGTCTTATTTGTTTATCTCAGTGCTGCCCATACCTTTTCAGCCATAAATCCACATTCTAGTAGCTCAGTAAAACAAAACTCTAGAGCTTATAATTAATCAGTCAGATTTACATATGAATAAATTCTCAATATGCAAGATGACCACACAATAAAGTCAGGGCCAATGGATAATGGTAAAAGCTGCACACCTAAATTAGACAAGATATCAAATTATTTTATCCCTGTATTATATCTACCTGTGTCTATTTAAAAGCACACAGAATCTGAATCATACAATTCGTCATCCATCCTGCTTCCTTCTTCTCCTTTACCTGTCTACTCATCTCCCTCTATGCAACTCTTCACTCCATCTCCCTTTTCCCTGTCCAATCACAGGCTTCTTGTTAATCAATTGGACAGAAAAAATACTGCTACAAAGCTCAATGAAAATATAGTGAAAATAAAAAGCTACAAATTATCTTTAAAAGGAAGCTCAAAATATATCAGTAACATAATCAACATTTTTGCCACTTTCACACAGATTTTGAGAAAAATCATATTAATATAAAAGAGAATCATTGTGTTGTTTTGTGAACTTCAGTGAAACTGCACATCATCATGGAGATACCAGGAAAAACAGAGAGTAGCAAGGAAGGAGAGCAGGGGATGGAGAGTGAGAAAGAGAGTGAGAGAGAGTGGGTGAGAGAGAGAGCGAGAGAGACAAAGAGAAAACAGTGAGAGAGAGAGAGAGAGAGAGAGAGAGAGAGAGAGAGAGAGAGAGAGAGAGAGAAAATCTTCATATCATATCGAAGAACATGTACACAATGCACCTCTTACTTGTTTTGATATCCTTCATCCGAAACTAGCAAAATGGGTTGCAATCAAGTCTTCAACATACAAGTCTTTTTGTCATATTTTAAATATAAACCAAAATAGGTACTCAGTAATGTCTGTTTGACATGGAAAGGGAAGTATGATATTACAACTCTGCTATACTGTTCGATCGTAGGTTGCAATAGTAAAATTAGTTTATAGCAGTATTTTATTTTTGTGTGAGTGTACAATTTAATCTATATGAAGACACTAGAAAGTATTATGGAAAAAATTCTTCTGAACACAATGAAAACATCTTCAGGCAGTAATAACTAAAATTCACCTCTGAATAGTTTCTGGTTAGTAGTTCTGCAAATAAAACATATAACATGATACTTTCGTATACCAAAAAAGAAGAAAGTCAAACTGTTAAAGTTAAAATTTACTGATGTTTGAAAAATATTATAAAATGATTTTTTGTTCAGTATAGGTAAATCTTTATAATAAATCCAAATTTGCAGCTAAAACAGTTATCACTCAACAGAGTTGAATGAAATAGTATACTATGTCTATTTTTAATATAATTGCTAAGTAAACTAGATATGGGATTGATGATAATAGTAATTCAATTTCATATAGATAGGCATTTTAGTATTCAGAATTTTGGAAGAAATGCTGAATACACTCAGATATTGAAATGTATTTGAATGCTTCTTCAAACATGTTTTCAATTTTTATACTTAAATGTGACAGTCAGTTTACAATTTACTCTAATCACTGACGATCAAGATAATACAGTTTTAAAATCAGATACTGTGCATGTGGTAGCTTCTCCCAGTGGTAGCTTGCTAAGCTTCTACAATAAACATACAATACTTAGAGATGTTTAGTACAGGTCTCCAACAAAGACATACTAACTTAACAAGAAGCCAGTAAATTCTTTATAAAGAAAGATCTACCATTTGGATATTTCCTGCTGGGTTAAAAATTTCAGCTACCATAATTAGCAGCATGGTTTCCTCCTTGCCGTGATAGGCAGAAGAAAGGAGTGTCTGCAGAATAGATGCAAAGATATAAGCCAGAGGAGACTGTAACAATGGAGCACACAGCTAGCTGCTTGATCAATGGTTACAGTTGTTGTAAACATACTTTATAAGAAAACATCGAACTTTGTGCAGTAGAAATTGGAAATTAAATCCATAAACTATTCATGAATTCAAAAACCATGTCTTAGTTTTGCAATGTTTAAAATTAATGAAAGATTATGTATAATTGGATACAATTGATTTTATACTAACAATACAAAGAGTATAGTTGTTTACCTGAGTTTTATAAAGATTCTTTTTCTTCCTAATCATGGAGTTTGATATATTGGTAAGTATAAAGGTCAGAGTATTTTATTCTATAAAACAAACATCACAGAATATTTCTTTAGCAACATACAAACACCTTAGCATTGAAAAACTATTGTGTTTTGCTCATATAAGTGGATTTATTTAAATATGCGAAGGGAAAGCTAAATTGACAATATATGTTTACAAAATATATCATGAATAAGTTCTTGAAATTATGGATGTTCTTATGAAATGTCATGTTGATAAGAGGGTATATCTTGCTCTTAATAAGACCAAGTTTATAAATAAGCTTTGGTGTACCTGAAATTGATATCCAGAAGAAATAGAAGCTGTTATTCTCTCTGCCCATCTAGCCAACCAGTATCAATTCAATGGTCTATAAAAAAACAACCAAAAACTGAGAATTATCAGCTAAACTCATATTTTTGTAAGCACTAGTGCTGCAAATAAACATATGTGATAATTGACAATGAGATGGGATTTAAGTTGAAGAACCTCTCCCAGGTTAAGCCTCATTTGCTGCCAAAATCTATTTTTAGAACAGAATTTTTAAAAAGGCAAAACCCATTTTAGGCTCAAATGGAAGAGACTCTGCTATTGCTGTCTTGTTTTGTTCAACAAAGGGAAGATTTATATATATCTTAAGAAAGGTAACACCTTTGGGAAAACGTATTGCCACTAGAATTACTAATGCAAAATCCATTTCAAATTTTTAGCAGGAGATCTCATTCTTCTCTAATTCTGCTTAGGACCCAGTTTAGTAATATTCTCTGCCTTAGATTAATTACCCTGATCTAATTCATTTAGTGGAGGACAGCTGTGGTACGTGGGTTGCTCACTGATGTATTGTGTTAAATGACGCCCATCTGTCACTGCAGAATATCAGCATGGATTCAGTGTCATCCACTTCATTGGTTCTGCTGAGATGTGAAGTACAGCTACAATGTTTACTACTGTTGTTAATTTAATATCTACACCTTTAATAACCTGACTGCTGTCACTCGCAGAACAATGATACATGATGGGCACTGAAGAACCGGATAGAATGCATTAACAAGACAGCACAGCAGACCCTCTGGTACAGTTAATTAGAACATTTGTGGGCAAAGTTGCTATGGGGGCCCCTATGGGGCATTCTCATAGGGAAATTCTTGACTGGGAAATGAAGTTAAAGGAATCTGTGTTAATAGCACTTCTGACAAATTTAATCATTAATTAACGATTAAATACTAGAAAGTTCAATCATTTATTTTCACCAAGTGGAACTATTTTAAGTCATTTTTTTATATTTAATATCTAATTTTAGACTTAGCTTCTTCTCATGCTTTTGTTCTCATTTAATAAAATTTCTCAAGCATGCACTATCTGTGCCTACATGGAAATCAGCTGATGTAGTAAAATACATTAAGTACAGTGTCCTGAATCAAGGGTTGCTTTCTCAGATAAAATAACATAACTCAAAATATAGTAAGAAGGATGAAAATATAGACATTATCTAAAATTCTTCTCTCTGATTTTCAAAAGGAATAAATAATAACATTTGGTATTTTATTTATATAATTACTTATTTCTAAAATAGTAAAATTAAAATACATAATGAAAAGCTATGTATTAAGTCCATTAAATAATTATAGAAAACATACAAAACATAGAAAATATGGAAATAATAAATATCTAAACGTAGGCTAATATATACTTTTATACTTAAATAAATAATTATAGAAAATAGTGACTTTTTCATGTCGTTCATTTTCATTCTTCTTGTTATTCTGTTTATCTGCCTCAATGACTTATTGCTACCTTTGTTCTCAGTGGTGTTTCTAAACTATTTTCATAGTTTTCATGAATATGTTTCATATGTTTCATAGTTTTCTTCTTCAATTTTTCCTCCATTTCTTTGCCTTGCATTAGCTTTAGTACCATGTATTATTTCTTTTTTGCTGCATTATTTTCATGTAGTCTCTGCTACTTTCACCAGATTCTGTTCAGCTACATATGAAACAAAGACCCAGTGTCATTGTAAGACTTGTATACACCCAATGCAATATTTTGTCTTTATTTACCCATAGATTTTGCTATGTTAAATTTAAAATTACAATTTCTAGATAAAATATCTTAGATCCTTTTTTATTCCAGACCTTTGATGTTTGAACCACAAAACTCAAAGTGTTTCAAATTAACTAACCTAGACTATGACCTGAAATAAAACAAGACAATGTTATATAGTACCAAGGAAAGATAAAATATACATGCATAGAATCTAGTAGATAATTGTGTATCATGCAAAGAAACAATAAAATGAATACATAAACATACCATTATGAAACGAAAGAAAGTCAAAGGACTTTTAAATATAACTTGAAATAAAGATTATAATGAAAAAAGTGAAATACTAAAGAAAACTGTAGAAGAAAAACCCCCTTTGAAACTCAAGTGAAGAAAATTCTAAACTAACATTTTCAGCAGGTTAATGACTAAATAATAATTATTAGGGTACTCTCAATAATTTTTTAAAGTTTATGATATAGCAATAAAAAGTTCTTAAACAGAAAATTAAAACTGAAAATGAATATTTTTGAAAATCATAATTAAGCTTGAAACATACAAGTCTTACAAATGTTTCTGAAAGGAATGAGGAAAGGAAGAGAAGAACAATATTTTAAGGAATCAGTTGTACTAAACTATGAACCTCATGTCAACCAAATATTCATATTCTTGTCTGACTGGTATTTAATTTCCATGGGAACAATGCAGTGTTCCTTTATTTGTATTCCTGTTACTGGTCATTTGTATATTCTCTCTTTTTTTCCTAATTTTTCAGTTCTTTTGTACTTTTTCTTATATTACCTTCCATATCACCATTGTCTGCTCTCCATTTTATTTTTGTCTCTTCTGGCTAATATGGTGCCTATATTTCTGCTTCGAGTTTATACTTAGTCTTATTATGAACATTACTAATTTTCAACCTCATCTAATGTCTGAAAGGTCTTATCATTTTTCCACTATATTGGTAAAATGTTCAAACCCTAGTTTCTTTGTATAAACATGGCCAAAATTCACCATGTTCAGTAATACTTCTACCTCTGATATAAGTTTTTAAGTTTTGTTATTAAAAATTAGGCTTAATATTTCAATATTAAAATACTTAAGATATTAAGGTGTGTAAATGAATGCTTTTCTGGACTTCCAAAGTATTTCAAGGCATGCCAGCTAGGCCAGCCTTTTCTCAGCACACACAGAGAGTTTCAATCCAGCCAGTTCATCCATGATCCCAATCTGTCAAAAATGTTATTTTGAAATGATATCTGCTCCTGGATATAACTAAATTCCATTGCAAAATTTAATTTCTGCAGTTTTATTGGTATTCATATTTCATTCTATTTTGATGAAGAGAAAGTTCTCTCTCAGAAATTCTCTTTTCTTTCTTCCTTGTTTAGTCAAGTATTGTAAGAATGGGCAAATTTGTCATAAACAGTCTAAAGTCCTTACTAGTCAATGTAGGGTTGGAGGAGTGTCAGAGGGAAGGTCAAGACAGTCAGAGAACAAGGAAAAGTCATGCTGGTTCTGACCTGCATGCTTTATCCTATTACCTAGCATTCATAGCGCTGGAAGGTGCAATGCATACTACCATATGATTATAGTACAATCAGTCTTACACAGATGCAATCCCTGATAGCTATAATAGAGATGAGCTAAGCCCACTCATGCAATTGAGGACCAAATGTCATGGGAATAATAAACTGCTTTGTGATTGAATTTAAGTCCAGGAGACGGAGCTTATGCTTGGCACTGTTGGGCAAGCTAAGAACTGGTGGATAAATATATCATCACCTATGATATAGAGAAGAACCTACTATTATTATTATGCTAAATACATATGATATTTAAATGACATTTTATGGGTTTGAACACACATCTCAGTATTTAGGAGCACTGGATGCTTTTCCAGAATTTTCTCAGCACTCACATGGTGGCTAAATACCATCTGTCACTCCAGATCCACAGTATCCAAAACATTCTTCGGGCCTCTGTGGGCACTTGGAACACATGTGGTACAGACATTCAGGCTAGCAAATCAACTCTTACACATAAAATTCTAAAAATAAAATTAAAGGATTTTGTCTTATATTGGTAAGAATTACCTCAACCCTCATCAAAAGGAAAACATGCTTTTTAAGCTCTTGGTGACTAACACTGAGACCCACAACTAGTTAAAGATCGTAGAGTAAGTGATTAAGGAGTGCTCAGTGTTAAACAGGGCACTTCATCACACTTGCATGACCTAGTGCTCAGAGATCATTGAGAAAGAGATAGTGAAAAGATTGAAAAGTACAGTGATCTAATACTATAAGTCAGTGGCTCTCAACCTTCCTAATACTGAGACACTTTAGTATAGTTTTCATTTGTGTTGACGCTCCCCACCCCGCTCCTCAACCATAAAATTATTTCTTTGCTACTCCACAACTGTAATTTTTCATCAATTGCAAGGTAATATCTAATATGCAGGATACCTGATATGTAACCCCAAGTAGGCACAACTCATAGGTTGAGAACTGCTGCAATAAGAGAATCATTTACTAATCAGAATTGGGCAGTTGTCCTTCTAAGATCACAGGAGCGGTGACAGCTTACACAAGATGCTCAAGGTAGAAAAATAGACAGGGGAGGCAGACATGAAATACCACCGCTAGCTGTGGAGCTATTGGTACTTGATAGCTTTTAAGGAAGAAGGGGTCAGTTTCCTTTAATGATGTGAATCTTGCTAGGTCTGAGATGGTGGATGGCCACACACCCAGGAGCATAAAGGCAATACAAACTGGTCTTCATGGTTTGAAATAAATGAATGAAGACAAAAGATTGATAGATTTGAAATGCAGGAATGGATCTGAAAAGCGATAGATAATGTGATTAAAAGAAAGCCTATAAAATTCACATAGAAAATAGAAAATATATGAAAAGTTAAAAATTATTTATTTACGTGTAATCTAGTGTTTTATACTAGGATGGTTTCTCAGATTGTAGAGTGAGCTATATTACAAGAGGATTCTATCTTGCTATTTCAATTTATTTTCTGTTTTATATCAATATTATCTTTACTGTGTGTTGACAGAAGTAATAGAGTTATATACCAAAGTTTCTAAGGGGAATTGAAAATTTCCTTATTTATGACTTAAAAACATGGTTCAGAAATCAGTTTTTACATACATTTTTCTAGTTACGAGATACTAATAGAATCCTTAAACATATGTTTTTAAAGGCAGAAATAAAGAGATGTCCCATCACATGCTTTTTGATTGTGATGTATAAAAATGGCATCCCAATAGGAACAGCATTCTGCATCATGATACAAGTAAACCCTTTAAATTTCAAAAGCACGAAAGTCTAGTCTTCTTAACCTTACTGTTTCTCTTATACCTTTTCTTGCTTTCTCAAATGGTATTTTAATTTACTCTGAAACTTTCATAGTCCCATATCTTAATGAATCAAAGTAATAGTATTAAGATGATGGTATTGGAGCAAATATTAAGTGAATTTATTTATATTCTTGAATTCACAATAACTGTACTTCAAGCTCCAGCTTGAAGATTATTTAAATTCTTTTAGAAAATTGATTTAAATTTTTCCAGGAAAAAGAAAGAAATCTTTCTCCCCTGTCACCACCCTTTGACATCGTATGTGGGAGACCTGCCCCACATCTGGAGAAGACACCACTTCCTGGTAATCTCTAGAGAACCAACAGGAGCAGGGTATTAGGAAAGCATCACCACCCAACACAGAGAGTCACAGAACCCCTCTGCTCCAGGGACTCATTACCCAGCAACCTCCAGTTCGCCTCTCCCTTCTTCCACTTCTAGCCCTCCCTCCTTCTCCTTCATTGCCCCTTGCCTTCGGATGTGAGAGACCTGTGCCACATCTGGCACAGAGAGGACACCACTTCCTGATGTTCTCTAGAGAACTGACAGGAGCAGGGTATTAGAGAACCTACAGGAGCAGGGCATTCGACCCTTGCCTAGTCTGCCACAGGGGAGACCCCATCGCCTGGTAGTTCCTGGAGAATCAGCTGTTTGCAGGGCAGAAAGAGAATCCTAGGAGTACAGAAATACATGCCTGCAGGATAGAGAAGATAGTGTCAGCAAGACCAGCTAACACGAGTGATAATGAGATGGCCAAAGGAAAATGCAAGATCATTACCACTAGAAACCAAGGCAACATGGCACCATCAAAGCCTAGCTCTCCCACAACGGAAAATCCTGCATACTCCATCACATCAGAAAAGCAAGAACCAGATTTGAAATCACATCTCATATCGCTGAGGGAGGACATCAAGAAGGATATAAATAACTCCCTTAAAGAAATACAAGAGCATATGGATCAAAAGGCAGAAGCCCTTAAAGAGGTAACACAAAAATTCCTTAAAGAATTTCAGGAAAAAACAATCAAGTGCAGGAACTGAACAAAACTATTCAAGATCTAAACCTGGAAATAGAATCAACAAAGAAATCGCAAAGTGAGACATCTCTGAAAAATAGAAAACCTTGGAAAGAATTCAGGAGTCATAGATGTGAGCATCAACAACAGAATATAAAAGATAGAAGAAAGAATTTCAGATGCTGAAGATTCCATAGAAATCATTGACTCAACAGTCAAAGAAAATGCAAAATGCAAAAAAAAAAAAAAAAAAAACTTGTAACCCAAAATATCCAGGAATTCCAGGACACAATGAGAAGACCAAACCTAAGGATTATAGGAATTGAAGAAAGTGAGGATTTACATCTTAAAGGCCCAATAAATATCTTCAACAAAATTATAGAAGAAAACTTCTCTAACCTAAAGAAAGACATGCGCATGAACATACAGGAAGCCTACAGAACTCCAAACAGATTGGACCAGAGCAGAAACTCCTCACAGCACATAATAATCAAAACACCAAATGCACTAAACAAAGAAAGAATATTAAAAACAGTGAGAGAAAAAGGTCAAGTAACACATAAAGGCAGACCTATCAGAATTACACCAGACTTCTCACCAGAGACTATGAAAGCCAGAAGAGCCTGGGCAGATATCATACAGACCCTAAGAGAACATAAGTGTCAGCCCAGAATACTATACCCAGCAAAACTTTCAATTACCATAGATGATGAAAAGAAGACTTTCCGTGACAAAAGCAAATTTACACAGTATCTTTCCACAAATCCAGCTTTGCAAAGGATAATGAGTGGAAAATACCAACACAAGACAGCGAACCACACTGTAGAAAACTCAACAAGGTAATCTTACATCAAACCCAATAGAAGATAGCTATACAACCAGAATGTTGCCTTTAACTAAGAAGATAACAGTAAGCAACAATAACTTTTCCTAAATATCTCTTAATATCAATGATCTCAATTCCTCTATAAAAAGACATAGACTAATGGACTGGATACATAAACTGGACCCAACGTTTTGCTGCATACAAGAAACCCACCTCTGTGACAAAGACAGGCACTATTTAATAGTCAAAGGATGGAAAACAATTTTCCTAGCAAATGGTCCCAAGAAACAAGCTAGAGTGGCCATTCTTATATCAGATAAAATTGACTTTCAACGAAAAGTTGTCAAAAAAGATAAGGAGGGACATTTCATACTGGTCAAAGGAAAAGTCTACCAAGATGAACTCTCAATTCTGAACATCTATGCTCTGAACACAAGGGCACCCTCATTCATAAAAGAAACTTTACTAAAGCTCAAAGCACACATTGTACCCCATATAATAATAGAGGGAGACTTCAACACCCCACTGTCAAAAAATGGACAAGTCATGGAACCAGAAACTAAACAGAGATACAGTGAAAGTAACTGAAGTTATGGACCAACTGGATATAAAAGATATTTATAGAACATTCCACTGGAAAGCAAAAGAATATACCTTCTTCTCAGCACCTCATGGTACTGTCTCCAAAATTGACCATATAATTGGTCACCAAACAGGGCTCAACAGATATAGAAATATTGAAATTATTCCATGTATCTTAACAGATCACCACGGTCTAAGGCTGGTCTTAAGCTCAAACAAAAGCAATGGAAAACACACATACACATGGACTTTGAATAATGCTTTTCTCAATGATAGTTTGGTCAAGGAAGAAATAAAGAAATTAAAGACTTTTTAGAATTCAATGAAAATGAAGAAACATCATACCAAAAATTTATGGGACATAATGAAAGCAATACTAAGAGGAAAACTTATAGTGCTGTGTGTCTCCAAAAAGAAAATGGAGAGAGTTTACACTAACAGCTTGACAGTGGACTTGAAAGTTCTAGAACAAAAGGAAGTAAATACCCCCAAGAGGAGTAGACAGCAGGAAATAATCAAACTTAGAGCCAAAATCAACCAAGCAGAAAGAAAAAGAGCTATACAAAGAATCAACAAAACAAGTAGCTGGTTCTTTGAAAAAAAATCAACAAGATAGATAAACCGTTAGCCAGACTAACCAAGGGGCATGGAGACAGTATACAAATTAATAAAATCAGAAATGAAAAGGGAGACATAACAATAGAAACTGGAAATTCAAAAAAATCATTAGATCCTACTACAAGAGTTTATACTCAACAAACTTTGAAAACCTGGATGAAATGGATAACTTTCTATATACATACCAGGTGCCAATGTTAAAACAGGATCAGATAAACCATATAAATAATCCCATAAGCCCTGAGGAAATAGAAGAAGCCATTAATAGTGTCCCTTCATAAAAAAGCCCAGGACCAGATGGGTTTAGTGGGGAATTCTATCAGATCTTCAAAGAAGGGGTAATACTGATACTCTTCAAAATTTTCCATGAAATAGAAAATCAAGGAACACTACCCAACTCATTCTATGAAGCCACAATCACACTTATAACTAAACAAAACAAAGACCAAACTAGGAAGGAGAACTTCAGACCAATCTTCCTCATGAACATTGATGGAAAAATACTGAACAATGTGGCCAACCAAATCCAAGAATGCAACAGAACTATAATACACCACCATCCGGTAGGCTTCATCCCAGGGATGCAAGGATGGTTCAATATATGGAGATCCATCAATGTAATTCACTACATAAGCAAACTAAAGGAAAAAAAACACATGGTCATTTCATTAGATGCTGAAAAGGCTTTTGACAAAATTCAGCATGGCTTCATGATAAAAATCTTGGAGAGATCGGGAATCCAAGGCCCATACCTAAACCTACTGAAAGCAATATACTGCAAACCGGTAGCCAACATCAAGCTAAATGGAGAGAAACTTGAGGCAATCCCACTAAAATCAGAGACCGGACAAGGCTGCCCACTCTCTCCCTATCTATTCAATATAGTACTTGATGTCCTACCTGGAGCAGTCAGGTAGCAAAAAAGAGTTCAAAGGAATACAAATTGGAAAGGAAGAAGTCAAACTATCACTATTTGCAGACGATAGGATAGTATACTTAAGCGACTCCAAGACTTTCACCAAAGAACTCCTAAAGCCAATAAACAACTTCAGCAAAGTGACTGGATATAAAATTAACTCAAGCAAATCACTAGCCTTCCTCTACTCAAAGGATAAACAAGATGAGAAAGAAGTTAGGGAAATGACACCTTCCACAATAGTCCCAAATAATATTTCATACCTAGGTGTGACCCTGACAAAGCAAGTGAAGGGTCTATATGATAAGAACTTTAAGCCGCTGACGAAAAAAATCGAAGAAAGTCTCAGAAGATGGAAAGATCTCCCATGTTCATGGATTGGCAGAATCAATATAGTAAAAATGGCCATCTTGCCGTAAGCAAACTATAGATTCAATGCAATCCCCATCAAAATTCCCAATCAATTCTTCATAGATCTAGAAAGAGAAATTCTCAAATTCATCTGGAAAAACAAAAAACCCAGGATAGCAAAAACTATTCTCCACAACAAAAGATATTCTGGGGGAATCACCATCCCTGACCTCAAGCTCTACTACAGAGCAATAGTGATAAAAACTGTTTGGTATTGGTATACAGACAGGTTGGAAGATCAGTGGAATAGCATTGAAGACCCAGAAAAGAACCCACACATGTGTGGTCACTTGATATTGATAAAGGAGCTAAAAAAAAATCCAGTGGAAAAAAGACAGCATTTTTAACAAATGATGCAGGATCAAGTGGAGGTCTGCATCCACAAAAATGCAAATAGACCCATTCTTATCTCCTTGTACAAAGCTCAAGTCCAAGTGGATCAAAGATCTACCCATAAAATCAGGCACATTGAAGCTTATAGAGGAGAAAGTGGGGACAAACCTTGAACACATGGGCACAGGGGAAAAGTTTCTGAACAGAACACCAATGGTTTATGTGCTAAGAACAAGAATTGACAAATGGGACCTCATAAAACTGCAAAGCTTCTGTAAGGCAAAGGACATAGTCAATAGAACAAAATGGCAACCAACAAATTGGGAAAAGATCTTTACTAACCCTACATCAAATAGACAGCTAATATCCAACCTATACAAAGAACTCAAGAAGTTAGTCTCCAGAGAATCAAATAACCCTATTAAAAAATGGGGTACAGAGATAAAACAGAGAATTCTCAACTGAGGAAACTCAAATGGCTCTAAAGCACCTAAAGAAATGTTGAGCATCCTTAGTTATCAGGGAAATGCAAATCAAAACAACACTGAGATTCAACCTTACACCAGTCAGAACGGCTAAGATAAAAAACTCAGTAGACAGCAGATACTGGAGAGGATGTGGGGAAAGAGGAACACTTCTCCATTCTTGGTGGAATTGCAGCTGGTAAAATCACTCTGGAAATTAGTATGGCGATTCCTCAGAAAATTAAACATAGTAGTACCTTTGGACCCAGCTATACCACTCCTGGGCATATACCCAGAAAGTGCTCCTCCATCTAATAAGGACACATGCTACACTATGTGCATAGCTGCTTTATTTATAATACCCAGAAGCAGGAAAGAACCCAGATGTCCCTCAACAAAGGAATGGATACAGAAACTGTGGTATATATACACAATGGAGTACTATTCAACTATTAAAAACAATGAATTCATGAAATTCTTAGGCAAATGGATGGAACTGGAAAGTGTCATCCTGAGAGAAGTAACCTAGTCACAAAAGAACCACACATGGTATGCACTCACTAATAAGCGGATGCTAGTCCAAAAGCTCAAAATAAACAATTTACAATTCACCCAGCACAGGAAGCTCAAAAAGAGGGAGGACTTAAGTGAAGGTGCTATGGTTCCTCTGAGAAAGGGAACAAAATACTCACAGGAACAACAAGGGAGGCAATGTTTGGAGCAAAGTCTGAAGTAAAGGCCACCCAGCGAGTGCCCTACCTGGGGATTCATCCTATAAACAGTCACCAAACCCAGACAATAGGACAAGAAGTGTGTACCCAAAGGAGCATGCCATGGCTGTCTCCTGAGGGGCCCTGCCAGAGCCTTGCAAATACAGAGGCAGAAACTAGCAACCAACTATTGGACTGAGCTTGGGGTCCCCAACAGAAGATCTGGAGGGTGGTCCAGAGGAGTTGAAGGGGTATATAGCCCCATAGGAAGATCACTTACTTCAGACACCCAGACACCCCAAGACTTTCAGGGACTGAACCACCAACCAAGGGATACACATATTTCCAGCCAAAAATGTGGCAGAGGAATGCCTTCTTGGACATCAGTGGGAGGAGTGGTCTTTGGATAGGTAAAGGCTCAATAAAGGTCTCAACAAAGGGAAACAGATAGGGGGGCATAGTTGAGGGTGTTGGGTAGAGGGCATGCATATACATGGAGGCAGGGGTGGGAGGAGGGGTAGGGAATCGTTGGGGAGGTGTGCTTTTGAGAGGGGGAAATTGGGAAAGCTTTTACCATTGCAATGTAAATGAAGAAGATAATAAAAAAATAGAATAAATAAATAAAGAAATCTTAGTTACTAATATATACATGTAACTTAATCATCATTGAAGTGTTTCAAATACAATATTTGATGGATACTTGAATTTCAAAACAAAACCTATGAGTATAAGTGCTTTTAAGTCTATTTCATGACTTATCATAGTTCCAGTTAAAATAGTATGTATATTGTTGTACATTTTAAATCTAATAAAATACATTCATCCAAACATTGTTACAAACACAGCTAATGCTAATTACATACAAATGTGAATACTTGTATTCTTTTCACATCTATATTTTTGCCATATTTTAAAAAGGAAATAATTGCAAATTATGAGAAACCAATATGTGTGTAGAAGACTGTCACCAATCTAAATTGTTCTCACACAAGTGCTGTGCATAGACACTTGCAACATTTGCTATTGTAAACATAAAGAATATGGGTGACTTAATTTTGTCAGGAGAGTTCAGTTGAAATTATGCTTTAGAAATTACATAAGTTAATTATTTGTAGCCTTAAGCATATTATCAAAGACAGGTATGTGAGGATTTATCTAAAATTCATTTTTCCTTTTTCAGTATCCTCAGTCACAACAACAGGTCAAACCCCTAATAGGGACTTAATATTCTGATTCTAAATTTCCTTCCAAGATAGTTTATCTGTAGTGCTGCTTATAGGTACCACTTCACCTATACTTCAAGACAATATATAGATTAGAAATTATTGATAATAGGTTTCACAAGAGTGAAGCAAAACAGTAGACCAAAAAAGTTATAATTTGAAAAGTTGCATTTATATTTCAGACCTGGAGAACTTACATTCCATCACGTGTGTGTGTGTGTGTGTGTCTGTGTGTGTGTGTACTTCCTCTATCACACCTCACCTTTAAAATAAATGTCCTTTGTTAGGACTCAGCAACAGCACAATTATAGTATATATATTTAGGTGGGAAAAATGATAAAGAGGAAAACAAAAGGGACAAAATGGCTTATATGGTATCCTGTTTTTGTAAATGGCACTATCATGTACCAAGAGAGTATTTTCACCCTACCTGTATAAGAAACAATACACCACAGTAAACAAAGAATAAGATTGGACTCAAAGAAAGCAGGAGTTGGCAACAAACCTTCTAACTAAATATATAATTCTTATCTCCTTGTACAAAGCTCAAGTCCAAGTGGATCAAGAACCTCCACATAAAACCAGATACGCTGTAACTAATAGAAGAGAGAGTGGAGAACAGCTTTGAACACATGGGGAAGGGGATATTTTCCTGAATAGAATACCAATGGCTTATGCTCTAAGATCAACAATTGCCAAATGGGACCTCATAAAATTGAAAAGCAAAGATTGGAAAAAGATCTTTACCAATCTTATATCTAATAGATCGTTAATATCCAACATATACAAAGAAAACAAGAAGTTAGACTCCAGAAAATCAAATACTCCTATTTAAAATGGGAAACAGAGCTAAACAGAGAATTCTCAACCGAAGAAACTCAAATAGTTGAGAAGCACCTAAAGATATATTCAACATCCTTAGTCATCGTGGGAATTGCTAATCAAAACAAGCCTGAAATTCCACCTCCCACAAGTCAGAATGGCTAAGATCAGAAGCTCAGATGACAGCAAGTGCTGGTGAGGATGTGGAGAAAAGCAAACACTCCTCTACTGCTGGTGGGATTGCAAGCTGGTACTAACACTCTGGAAATCAGTCTGGTGGTTCCTCAGAAAATTTGACCTGGGGACTCAGTTATACCACTCCTGTGCATATAACCAGAAGATGCTCCAACATGTAATAAGGACACAAGCTCAACTATGTTCATAGCAGCCATATTTATACAAGCCAGAAGCTGGAAACAGCATAGGTGTCCCTCAACAGAGGAATGGATACAGAAATTGAGGAACATTTAAACATTGGAATGCTACGCAGCTTTTAAAAACAGTGACTTCATGAAATTGTCAAGCAAATGGATGGAACTTGAGAATATCATCCTTAGTGAGATATCTGTAAGAGAATATTATTTCCTTGAAAGAAAGATTAATATACAGATACATGGTGAAAGAGCAATTTTTATCAAAATGATCATGTGACTCACTAAAGACAACATATTGCCGGACTCCACTGTTGTGAAAGGTTCAGAATAGGTGAGTCAATACAGAGAACATTAACGACGATTAAAACTGCAGTAATGGAGGGTTCAGAGATGGCTCAACATTTAAGATCACATGTTGCTTTTTCTGAGGACCTGGGCTTACTTCCTAGATCCTGTCATCATTTATAACAATCTGCATTTTTGTTCCAGGAATTTAATTCAGCTCCTTCTTCTTACCTTCAAAGGGACAGGTCACAATGGTGTCAAACACACTATATGTATATAGGCAAAACATTCACATGAATAAAATTAGAAATAAATATTTTATTAATTAGTTAATTAATAATAATTAATAATAATTCCCCCCTGTCACACGTAGATGTCCAAACCCCTCACCCCATCTGACCTCTCAACTCCCTGGGGTCTCCAATCTCTTGTGGATCATCTTTGAATGAACACAGACCCGACAGTCCTCTACTATATGTGTGTTTGGGACCTCATATCAGCACCAGCAAATCTTTTAAAAGACTGTGAAAATAGGGGACTTAGCACTTATTGCTAGGAGTTAAGAGGAATTATAGAAGTGTTCCGAAATTATTTTACAGAAATAAATATGGTTAAATTATGTTCTTAAAAAACAATGGATTTTGCACTATCAGCTAAATAGTATTCAAGTTACATATTTAATAAAAATAATGAAATTTAATGTTTTCAGTGTTTGAACTTACTATTTTTTAAATACAGTGCTCTAAGGATGTCCTACAAGACTCAGTCTTATAGTTAAGCACAGATGAAAGCTATGTGCTTCTACTGCAGTCTCAGGATCCCAGAGCCTCAGTGTCTTCTTCACCCTTTGGTCAGAATACAGCCACTATTTGGTCCAATACTGAAGGGTTGCCAATTAATCTGTGACTCACTCTAGTTTATATTTCTCTTGCAAGGTCCTTGGTTTCCAAAACCGTAAGCCAAATCTTGTTCACCTTGATAGGAATTGAGAAATTTAAGTATTGGAATGGCTCATACACTCCCCAGAAATGGTTACAGATGAAAGTTGGGGCTATAAAGTCACAAATAATTACCAAATTCTACCATGAAATGGGTATGCTCAGTGTCCCTTGGCCCAGCAGTAATGCAGCATGTAGGCTGTGCTGTGCCAATGGCGAGCTCAGAACAGGACTGAGAACATAGTCATTTCTTTCTACCATTCTACCTTCAAAAAATACAGCTTTTGAAAATGAATTTACTTCTCAAAATATAGCATTTTAGTCATCAGGAGTTCTTTATTGAAGGATAATTAGGACATATGATTAGATGGATTCTAAACCATTTTTCACAAAAGATATTTAAAATTTTGCATTGATATTAGGCATAAATAGAATTTAATTTTGGAACAATAGGAGGGAAGGTCCTGTGGAGACTCAATGTCCCCATGTAGCAGGATGCTAGGACAGAGACAGAAATGGGTGGGTGGGTGGAGGGGCACCCTTGTAGAAGCAGGAGGAGGGGAATATGATAGGGGGTTTGCAGAGGGAAAACCAGGAGAGGCAATAACATTTAAAAGGTAAAGAAATGAGATAACCAATAAAAATTGTAGAAAACATTCCAAGAAATGATCTGCTGCTTGGTCATTATATAGAAGAACATCTGATGGTAGGGTAGTGATAAAGGCAAACATTGCAGGCACTGACTCAAAAGTATGCTTCCCAGTCCCAATGGAAGGCAGTTTGTGCAGCAGTCCTTTGTACTTTCACAAGATCTATGATGACACAAAAGCAATGCAAATTTGAACTGAATTCCAAAATTAAATTCTATTTATGCCTAATGCACAGCACAGCCTACAATTTAGTTGGTGGTTTAGTCCCTGGGAACTCTGGGGGGGGGTCTAGTTGGTTGATATTATTGTTTTTCCTATAGGGATACAGAACTCTTTAGCTTCTTCAGTTCTTCCTCTAACTCCTGCTCTGTGATCCCTGTGCTCAGTCTGATGGTTGGTTAGGAGCATCCACATCTGTGTTGGTCAGACTCTGCTTTCAGAAGATGAGCACTAGGAGGCAGGACAGTATTCTCATAGATTGGGAAGATTACAGACCTTGCAGAAAATAGCTGTCAAACAGCACTTACTTCATCATTAATTTTTTTATTTCCTATATTCTTGATTTACATTTCAAATGATTTCCCCTTTCCTGGATCCCCCCTCCCCAAAAGTCCCATAAGCCCTATTTCCTACCCCTGTTCCCAATCCACCCCTTCCTGCATCCCTGTCCTGGTATTCCCCCTACAATGTGTCACTGAGCCTTTCCAGGACCAGGGGCCTATCCTTCCCTTATTGTTGGGCTTTATTTGATATGTGAATTGTGACTTGGGTATTACAAGCTTCTAGGCTAATATCCACTTATCAGTGAGTGCATACCATAAGTGTTCTTTTGTGATTGGGTTTCTTCACTTAGGATGATATTCTCCAGTTCCATCCATTTGTATAAGAATTTCATGAATTCATTGTTTTTAATGGCCAAATAGTACTCCATTGTGTATATATACCACATTTCCTGTATCGATTCCTCCCTTGAGGGACATCTGGGTTCTTTCCAGCTTCTGACTATTATAAATAGGGCTGTGACGAACATAGTGGAACAAGTATCATTATTACATGCTGGGAAATCCTCTCGGTATATGCCCAGGAGTGGTATGGCTGGGTCCTGCTGTATTATCATGCCCAGTTTTCCGAGGAACCGCCAGACTGATTTCCAGAGTGCTTATTACAGCTTGCAACCCCACCATTAGTGGAGGAGTGTTCCTCTTTCTCCACATCCTTGCCAGCACCTGTTTTCTCCTGAGTTTTTGATCTTAGCCATTCTGACAAGTGTGAGGTGAAACCTCAATGTGTTTTTTTTTTTTTTTGATTTGCATTTTCCTGATGACTAAGGATGTTAAACATTTCTTTATGTGTTTCTCTGCCATTCGATATTCCTCAGGTGAAAATTCTTTGTTTAGCTCTGTACCCGATTTTTAATGGGGATATTTGGCTCTCTGGAGTCTACCTTCTTGAGTTCTTTGGATATCTTGGATATTAGTGCTCTGTTGGATGTAGGGTTGGGAAAGATCTTTTCCCAATATGTTGGCTGCCATTTTGTTCTTTTGAAAATGTCCTTTGCCTTACAGAAACTCAGTAATTTTATGAGGTCCCATTTGTCAATTTTTGATCTTAAAGCATAAGCTATTGTTGTTTTGTTCAGGAAATATTCCCTGTGCCCATGTCCTCAAGGTTCTTCCCCAGTTTCTTTTCTATTAGTTTCACTGTGTCTGGTTTTATGTGGAGGTCCTTGATCAACTTGGACTTGAGCTTAGTACAAGGAGATAAGAATGTATCGATTTGCATTCTTCTGCATGCTGACCTCCAGTTGAAGCAGCACCATTTGTTGAAAAGGCTATCTTTTGTCCACTGGATGGCTGTAGCTCCTTTGTCAAAGATCAAGTGACTGTAGGTGTGTGGGTTCATTTCTGTGTCTTCAATTCTACTTCAATGATCTACTTGCCAGTCACTGTACAAATACCATGTAGTTTTTAACACAATTGCTCTGTAGTACTTATTGAGGTAAGGGATACTGATTCCCCCAGAAGTTCTTTTAATGTTGAGGATAGTTTTAGCTATCCTGTTTTGTTGTTGTTGTTATTCCAGATGAATTTGAGAATTGCTCTTTCTAATTGTATAAAGAATTGAGTTGGGATTTTGATGGGGATTGCATTGAATCTGTAGAATGGTTTTAGCAAGATGGCCATTTTTACTATATTAATCCTGCCAATCAAAGAGCATGGAAGATTTTTCCATCTTCTGATGTCTTCTTGGATTTCTTTCTTCCAAGACTTCAAGCTCCTATAATACAGATCTTTTACTTGTTTGGTTAGAGCCACACCAAGATACTTTATATTGTTTGTGGTTATTGTGAAGGGTGTCATTTCCCTAATTTCTTTTTCATGCTGTTTATCCTTTGAGTATAGGAAGGCTACTGATTTTCTTGAGTTAATTTTATATCCAGTCACTTTTCTGAAGTTGTTTATCAGCTGTAGGAGTTCTCTGGTGGAGTTATTTTGGGGGGTGGGGAGTTGCTTATGTATACTATCATATCATCTGCAAATAGTGATAGTTTGACTTGTTCCTTTCCAATATGCATATATTTTTCCTCCATATGTTGTCTAATTACTCTAGCTAGAATGTCAAGTACTATACTGAATAAATATGGGGAGAGAGGGCAGCCTTGTCTACTCCCTGATTTTAGTGGGATTGCTTCAAGTTTTGCTCCATTTAGTTTGATGTGGACTAATGGTTTGCAGTATATTGCTTTTATTATGTTTAGGTATGTACCTTGAATTCCTGTTCTTTCCAAGACCTTTAACATGAACGGATGCTGAAATTTGTCAAATGTTATTTCAGCATCTAATGAAATGACCATGTGGTTTTTTTTCTTTGAGTTTGTTTATATAGTGGATTGCATTGATGGATTTCTGTATATTGAACCATCCTGCATCCTTGGGATGAAGCCTACTTGATCATGGAGAATGATCATTTTGATGAGTTCTTGGATTAGGTAGCAAGAACTTTATTGAGTATTTTTGCATCAATATTCATAAGGGAAATTGTTCTAAGGTTCTCTTTTTTGTTGGATCTTTGTGTAGTTTTGGTATCCATGACATTGTGGCTACATAGAACGAGTTGGGTAGTGTTCCTTCTGTTTCCATTTTTGTGGAATAGTTTGAAGGGTATTGGTATTAGGTCTCCTTTGAAGCTCTGATAGAATTCTGCACTAAAACCATCTGGTCCTCTGCTTTTTTTTGGTTGAGAGACTGCCAATGACTACTTCTATTTCTTTAGGGGATATGGTGCCATTTAGATGGTCTATCTGATCCTGATTAAATTTTGGAAGTTGGTATCTCTCTAGGAAATTGCCCATTTTATCCAGATTTTCCAGGTGTGTTGAGTGTAGGCTTCTGTAGTAGGAAACGACATTTTTTAAAATTACACAGTTTCTGTTGTTATTTATTCCTTTTCATTTCTGATTTTGTTAATTTGGATACTGTCTCTGTGTCCTCTGGTTAGTTTAGCTAAAGGTTTATCTATCTTTCTGATTTTCTCAAGAACCAGCTCCTGGATTTGTTGATTCTTTGTATAATTCTTTTTATTTCAACTTGTTTGATTTCAGCCCTGAGTATGATGATGTCCTGCCTTCTACTCCTCTTAGATATATAATCTTATTTCTGTTCTAGAGTTTTCAGGTGTGCTGTTAAGCAGCTAGTGTATGCTCTCTTTAGCTTCTTTTTGGAGGCACTCAGAGCTATGAATTTTCCCCTTAGCACTGCTTTCATTGTGTCCCATAAATTTGGGTATGTTGTGCCTTCATTTTCATTAAATTCTTCAAAAGGTTTTGATTTCTTTACTTATTTCTTCCTTGACCAAGGTTTCATTGAGTAGAGCATTGTTCAGATTCCATGTGTATGTGGGCTTTCTGTTGCTTTGAAGACCACCTATACTCTATAGTGATCTCATAGGAGGCATGGAAATAGTTCAATCTTCTTATATCTGTTGAGGTCTGTTTTGTGGCCAATTATATGGTCAATTTTGGAGAAGGTAACATGGGGTGCTGAGAAGAAGGTATATTCTTTAGATTTAGGATGAAATGTTATATAGATATCTATTAAATCCATTTTGTCCAAAACTTCTATTAGGTTCACTGTGTCTGTGTTTAGTTTGTGTTTCCCTGATCTGTCCATTGAGAAGAAAGTGGTGTTGAAGTCACCCACAATTATTGTGTGGGGTGCAATGTGTTTTTTAAGCTTTATAAAATTTCCTTTATGAATGAAGGTAACCTTGTATTTGGGGCATAAATGTTCAAAATTGAGAGTCCTTTCTGGTGGATTTTTCCTTTGATGAGTATAAAGTTTCCTTCTGTGTCATTTTGATGACTTTTGGTTGGAAGTCTATTTTACTGAATATTAGAATAGCTACTCAAGCTTGTTTCCTAGGACCATTTGCTTGGAAAACTGTTTTCCAGCTTTTTACTCTGAGGTAGTGTTTATGTTTGACACTGAGATTCATTTCCTGTATACAGCAAAATGTTGGGTCTTGTTTACGAATCCAGTCTGTTAGTCTGTCTTTTAATTGGGGAATTGAGTCCATTGATATTAAGAGATATTAAGGAATAGTGATTGTTGCTTCCTGCCATTTTTGATGTAATTTTTATGTTTGTGTGGTTATCTTCTTTTGGGTTTGTTGAAAGAAGATTAACTTCTTGCTTTTCTAGTGTGTAGTTTCCCTTCTTTTGTTGTTGTTTTTCATTCATTATTTTTTGAAGGGCTGGATTTGTGGAAAAATACTGTGTAAATTTGTTATTGTCATGAAATATCTTGGTTTCTCCATCTATGGTAGTTAAGAGATTTGCTGGATATAGCAGTCTGGGTTGGCATTTGTTTTCCCTTAGGGTCTGCATGACATCAGCCCAGGCTCCTCTGGCTTTCATAATCTCTGGTGAGAAGTCCAGTGGTGTAATTCTGATATGTGTACCTTCATATGTTACTTACTTTTTTCCCTTACTGCTTTTAATATTCCTTCTTTGTTAAGTACATTTGGTGTTTTAATTATTATGTGATGGGAGGAATTTCTTTTCTTTTTAAATCTATTTGGAGTTGTTTAGGTTTCTTTTTTTAATATTTTTATATTCTATATTCTTTGTTTGCATTCCAAATGATTCCCCCTTTCCCAGATCCCCCCTCCTCATAAGTCCCATAAACCTTCTTCTCTCCACCCATCCTCCAATCACCTCCCTCCTTTTTCTCTGTCCTTATATTCCCCTCCAATGCTAGATCAATCCTTTCCAGGATCAGGGCCCCCTCCATACTTCTTCATGGGAGTCATTTGTTATGCGATTTGTGCCATGGGTATTCAGAGCTTCTGGGCTAATTAATATCCACTTATCAGAGACTGCATTCCATGTGTATTCTTTTGTGTTTGGGTTACCTCACTTAGGATGATATTTTCCAGATCAAACCATTTGCCTAAAATTTTTGTGAATTCATTGTTTCTAAAAGCTAAGTAGTATTCCATTGTGTAAATATACCACATTTTCTGTATCCATTCCTCCTTTGAGGGACATCTGGGTTCTTTCCAGCTTCTGGCTATAATAAATAAGGCTGCTATGAATAATGGAGCATGTGTCTTTATTGCATGCCTGGCAATCCTTTGGGTATTTGCCCAGGAGGGGTATAGCAGGGTCCTCCGGAAGTGTCATGTCCAGTTTTCTGAGGAACCACCAGACTGATTTCAAAAGTGGTTGTACCATCTTACAGCCCCACCAGAAGTGGAGGAGTGTTCCTCTTTCTCCACATGCTCGCCATTTTTGATGGGATTGCGTGGAATCTGTAGATTGCTTTTGGCAAGATAGCCATTTTAATTATATTAATCCTGCCAATCCACAAGCATGGCAGATTTTTCCATTTTCTGAGGTCTTCTTTGATTTCCTTCTTCAGAGACCTGAAGTTCTTGTCATATAGATCTTTCACTTGTTTGTTTAGAGTCACACCAAGATATTTTATATTGTTTGTGGCTATTGTGAAGGACGTCATTTCCCTAACTTCTTTCTTAGCCTGCTTATCCTTTGAGTATAGGAAGGCAACTGATTTGCTTGAGTCGATTTTATAACCAGCCACTTTGCTGAAGTTGGTTATCAGCTGTAGGAGATCTCTGGTGGAGGTTTTTGGGTCACTTAAGTAGACTATCATGTCATCTGCAAATAGTGATAATTTGACTTCTTCCTTTCCAATTTGTATTCACTTGACCTCTAATTGCTTTAGCGAGAACTTCAAGTACTATATTGAAAAGATATGGTGAGAGAGGACAGCCTTGTCTAGTCCCTGATTTTAGTGGGATTGCTTCAAGTTTCTCTCCGTTTAGTTTGATGTTGGCTATTGGTTTGCTGTATATTGCTTTAATGATGTTTAGGTATGGCCCTCGAATTCCTGTTCTTTCCAAGACTTTTAGCATGATGTATGTTCATGGGCATATCTTTCTTTAGGTTAAGGAAGTTTTCTTCTATAATTTACTGGCCGTTTAATTTGGAAATCTTCACTCTCTTCTATACCTATAGTCCATAGGTTTAGTCTTCTCATTTTTGTCCTGGATTTCCTGGATGTTTTGGGTCAGGAGTTTTTTTGCATTTTTCATTTTCTTTGACTGTTGTATCAGTGCTTTCTATGGTATCTTCTGCATCTGAGATTCTCTCTTCTATCTCTTGCATTTTGTTGTTGATGCTTTGATGCATGACCCTTGACTTTTTCCCTAGGTTTTTAATGTCTCGAGTTGTATCCCTTTGTGATTTCATTATTGTTTATACCTCCTTCTTTAGATCCTCGAAGGCTTTGTTTAATTCCTTCAACTGTTTTTTTTTTTTTATGTTTTCCCTTACTTCTTCAAGGGCTTCTCCATGTTTATTTGTGTTCTACTCTATTTCTTTAAGGGATTTATAATTCTTGAAGCCCTCCATGAAGCCCTCAATCAGCATCCTGACCTGTGATTTTAAAACCAAACCTTGCTTTCCTTGTGTGTTGGGGAATCCAGGACTTGCTGTTGTAGGAGAATTCGGTTCAGATGGTGCCATATTGCCTTCATTACTGTTAGAAATGTTTCTACGTTTGCCTTTTGCCATCTGGATATCTCTGGTGTTAGTTGGTCCTGCTGTCACTGGCTGCTGCTTGCCCCTCCTGTGTGCCTGCAGGTCTATCTCAGCAACCATAGGTGGCCTTTTTTTTTCCAGACACAAATTGCTGTGGTGCTGTAGAGTTCCTAGTTGCAGGTGGAGTCCTGGTTGAGTGTGTCCCAAGCCATCATCTACTCTTGTAATCCCTGCCTACAAAGTTTGTTACACAGTCACAGGAGCAAAGGTGGAGCACAAGACCCACTTTCTTATAGTTGTATTTGGGTCTGTATCTCTGTGGCCCAGATCTACTCTGGATGCAGGCTTGCTGGCTGTCTTCTCCATGCAGCTGGGTGGATATCTGTCTTCCTGTGTCACATGGAGATGGTGCACTGTGGCAGGGGATGTTGCTGATCTGGAGGCGGAAACTGGAAGGCTCCTGCCAGTGGTCTTCAGTCAGAATCCTCCTCTGCAGGGCCAGTTTCACTTGTGCAGATTGCCTCCTCCAAGCTGGCTGCTGGGTGGATCCATCACTAATTTCTTACATCACTGTCACTAAGCTGATTAAATATTAGAGGTTTATTACACATTCTATTTTCATACTTTACAATATACTAATTTACATGACTAAAGAGGATAATCTAATAAACCTTAATATATCCACTTATGCCCTTACTTAATTTTGGAGTTATAAGAAATATCCAGCCTTAATCATTAATAACTTTATCTTACTTAATTACATTTATAACAATTTCCCTGTCCTGTGTAATGCCAGATTAACCATTGCCTATTGTGATTTATTGAAAATACTAAACAAACAAGATTAAATTAAACACAACTTATCTTTCAAACACATTTTAATCAAAGAGGCTTTTCTAATTTTTTATACACTATGAACAACTGTATTAAAATCACACCTGTTTATCCTGTTGACTTGCTATCCACTTTTTCCTTAATTTTCATTTTGAAGATATGAAAAATAGTAACACTAAAAACACAGGGCAGACATTCGGTAATTTCTTATGCATATATTGATGGCCAAGTAAACATGACACATAAATACTAAAGTTAAGTAAGGTTAAGTCTACTATATTGGGTTCAAACTTTACTCTGAGTCTCTGAATCATAATGTATGAATCATAATTTGCTCATTCCTTTTGCAGATGACATTGCTCTCTCTCTCTCTCTCTCTCTCTCTCTCTCTCTCTTCCTCCCTCCCTTCCTCCCACTCTCCTTTCCCTTTCTACCCCCCTGGCTCTTTCCCTCCATTTTTACACACACATAAATATATGAACAGATGCAAAAACACAGGCATGCAGGCAAAGAAATATACAAAGAAATACACAACAGACACGCCAACACATACACACATAGGTACCCACACATAGATACCCCCCTCACACACACACCACACAATTTAGAAATTTTGTTCTTGGAAATATCATCAAAGTTGCCTATTTTCCCCCTTGAAGTTATGTTTAATTATTCAACATTTCTTATTTTAAATATTTTGTCATTAAATTTATGTATATATTCAGTGATAAACAAATAGTTTTATTTTTGCCTTTTCATTTGTTGAATATTACAAAGAAACAGATGAGTTTTTATATAGGTATAGTCTGAAAAGCAATTAAATTCATTATTCTTTTTGATCAATTTGACCCAGTCTGTCAGTGATTGTTTTGGGCACATACTCAAGAACTGACTTACGTGTTCAGTTCTATTTCCCACCCCAGTTCCTGATCATGTTCCCCTCTTCCCTCTCAGTCCCCTTTCCCAGCCAAGACAGGGATTCAAGAGGAGGGAAGGGGTTGTCATCCCACAATCAAATGCTCTGACTTAGAATCATTCCTGTCTGAAGGAACTGCAGGGTCAAAAATGGAGAAGAGACTGAGGGAAAGGAAGTACAGTGACAGGCTTAATGTGGTATCCACCTCAAGGTAAGGCCCCAAGTCTGGATACTATTACTGATACTATTGAGTGCTTACAAACATGAGCTTAGCATAACTGCCCTCCAATAGGTCCAACAAGCACCTGAAAGAGTCAAATGCAAATATTTACACTCAACCAAGGAACAGAAGTTGGGAATCCCTGTGGTTGAGTTAGGGGAAAGCTAGAAAAAGCTGAAGAGGAGGGAGACACTATTGGAAGACTAGTAGTTTCAATTAACCTGGACTCCTGAGATCTCTCAGACACTGAGTCACCAACAAAGCAGCATACACCAGATGATATGAGGCCCTCTAAAACATATACAGGAGAGGATTGCCAGGTCTGGACTCAGTTAGAGAAGTGGTACCTAACCCTCAAGAGATTTGAGGCCCCAGGAAGTAGGGAAGTCTGGTGGGGTGATAGTGTTTGAAGGGGTAGGACCATCCTCCTGGACACAGGAGGGAGGAGGTATGGGATTTGGAACAGTCAGAGGGTATTCCTGGAGGGGAATAAAGTCTGAACTATAAAAAAGATTAAAGAGACAGAGCTTAGGCTCCAGTTCGAAGGCCTCTGGCGGTGGCCCTCAGACCTCTCCGCTTCTGGATCCAGATCAGCCTGGGTGGCAACACCTCATCTCCAGGTCCTGCAAGAGGCAAGAGGGGCTTCTGGGTGGCCAGCGGAGAGAAGTCGGTGTGCTCCAGTGAGTCCAGTGGGCCTCAGCAGGAGCCTTCAGGTGCCTGCTTTGGGATCTGAACAGCCTGGGCCACAGCACTCATTCTCCAGGAAGTGTGGGAGACCTGGTGTGCACCCGGAGGCAGTTTAGGAGCTCACAGCACAGCTTGCTCCTGTGCCACAGAGCTTAGGCTCCAGTCCAGAGGCCTCTGGCGGGAGCCCTCAGACCTCTCTGCTTCTGGATCCAGATCAGCCTGGGAGGCAACACTACATCTCCAGGTCCTGCAGGAGGCAAGAGGGGCTTCCGGGCAGCCAGTGGGGAGAAGTCAGCTTGCTCCAGTGAATCCAGCAGGCCCCAGCGGGAGCCTTCAGGTGTCTGCTTCGGGATCTGAACAGCCTTGGCAACAGCGCCCTGTCTACAGGCAGTGCAGGAGGTAAGCTGTGCACCAGAGGCCACCTGGGAAGGGGCAGCTTGCACTGGTGAGTCCAGCATTGACAAGACCAACTAACACCAGTGAAAACTAGATGGCAAAAGGCAAACGCAGGAACGTCACTAACAGAAATCAAGGCAATATGGCAATATCTGAAACCAATTCTCCTTTACCAGCATGTCCTGGATACCCCATCACACCAATAAAACAAGATTTGGATTTAAAATCACTGGTCATGATGCTGGAACAAGAACACATGAAGGACATACTTAAAGAAATTCAGGAGAAAATGGATCAAAAATTAGAAGCCCTTGCAAGGGAAACACAAAAATCATTGAAAGAAATCCAGGAGAATAAAAAGGCCAATAATGAGGAAATGCAAAAAACACTTAAAGAAATACAGGAGAACTTTGGTCAACAGGCTGAGCTCATGAAAGAGGAAACACAAAAATCTCTTAAAGAATTACAGGAAAGCACAAATAATCAAGTGAAGGAGCTAAGCAAAACCATCCAGGACCTAAAATCAGAAGTAGAAACAACTTAGAAAACTCAAAGGGAGACAACTTTGGAGATAGAAAGCCTTGGGAAGAAATCAGGGGACATAGATGCAAATATCAACAACAGAATACAAGAGATAGAAGAAAGAATCTCAGATGCTGAAGATACCATAGAAACCATGGACTCAACAGTTAAAGAAAATGCAAAATGCAAAAAGCTTGTAACCCAAAATATCCAGGAAATCCAGGACACAATGAAAAGACCAAACCTAAGGATTATAGGCATAGATGAGAGTGAAGATTTACAACTTAAAGGTCCAGCAAATATCTTCAATAAAATTATGGAAGAAAACTTCCCTAACCTAAAGAGAGAGATTCCCATGAATATACAAGAAGCCTACAGAACTCCAAACAGACTGGACCAGAACAGAAATACTTCCCGTCACATAATAATCAAAACACCAAATGTACTAAACAAAGAAAGAATATTAAAGGCAGTAAGAGGAAAAGGCCAAGTAACATATAAAGGAAACCTATCAGAATCACAGCAGACTTTTTACCTGAGACTATGAAGGCTAGAAGATCCTGGGCAGATCTCATGCAGACTCTAAGAGAACACAAATGCCAGCCAAAACTACTATATCCAGCAAAACTCTCAATCACCGTAGATGGAGAAACTAAGATATTCCATGACAAACCAAGTTTACCCAATATCTATCCACAAACACAGCCCTACAAAGGATAATAGGAGGAAAACACCAATACAAGGAGGGAAACTTCACCCTGGAAAAAGCAAGATAGTAACCTTTCATCAAACCCAAAAGAAGTTAACCAATCAAATTTAAAAAATAACGTCAAAAATGACAGGAAGTAACAATCACTATTCCTTAATACCTCTTAACATCAATGGATTCAATGCTCCAATAAAAAGACACAGACTAACTGAATGGATATGTAAACAGGACCTTACATTTTGCTGCTTACAGGAAACACACCTAAGGGTCAAAGACAAACACTACTTTAGAGTAAAAGGCTGGAAGACAATTTTACAAGCAAATGGTCTCAGGAAACAAGCTGGAGTAGCCATTTTAATATCAGATAAAATTGACTTTCAACCCAAAGTCATCAAAAGAGACTCTGAGGGACACTTCTTGCTGGTCAAAGGAAAAATACAACAAGAAGAACTCTCAATCCTGAACATCTATGCTCCAAATGCAAGGGCACCCTCTTTTGTAAAAGAAACTTTATTAAAACTCAAAGCACACATTGCATCTAACACAATAATTGTGGGTGACTTCAACACTGCACTTTCCTCATGGACCGATCAGGAAAACAGAAACTAAACAGGAACACAATGAACCTAATTGAATCTTTGGACCAATGAGATTTAACAGATATATAAAGAACATTCTATCCCAAAGCAAAATAATATACCTTTTTCTCAGCACCTCATGGTACCTTCTCAAAAATCGACCATATAATTGGTCACAAGACAGACCTCAACAAATATAAGAAGATCGAACTAATCCCATGCCCCTATCAGATCACTATGGAGTAAAAGTGGTCTTCAATAGCAACAAAAACAACAGAAAACCCACATACACGTGGAAACTGAACAATATTCTACTCAATGATACCTTGGCCAAGGAAGAAATAAAGAAAGAAATTAAAGACTTTTTAGAACACAATGAAAATGAAGACACAACATACCTAATTCTATGGGACACTATGAAAGCAGTGCTAAGAGAAAAACTCATAGCCCTGAGTGCCTCCAAAAAGAAAATGGAGAGAGCATACATTACCAGCTTAATGACACACCTGAAAGCTCTGGAACAAAAAGAAACTATTTCACCCAGGAGGAGTAGAAGGCAGGAAATCATCAAACTCGGGGCCAAAATCAATCAAGTAGAAACAAAGAGAACCATACAAAGAATCAACAAAACCAGGAGCTGGTTCTTTGAGAAAATCAACAAGATAGATAAACCCTTAGCCAGACTGACCAAAGGGCACAGAGAAAGTATCCAAATTAACAAACTTAGAAATGAAAAGGGAGATATAACAACAGAAACTGAGGAAATCCAAAAAAATCATCAGATCCTACTACAAGAGCCTGTACTCAACACAACTGGAGAATCTGGAGGAAATGTACAATTCCTTAAAAGATACCAAATACCAAAATTAAATCAGGACCAAATAGATCATCTAAACAGTCCCATAATGCCTAAAGAAATAGAAGGAGTCATAGAAAGTCTTCCAACCAAAAAAAGCACAGGACCAGATGGTTTCAGTGCAGAATTCTATCAGACCTTCAAAGAAGACTTAACACCAATACTCTTCAAATTATTCCACAAAATAGAAACAGAAGGAACCCTACCCAATTCCTTCTACGAAGCCACAATTACGCTGATACCAAAGCCACACAAAGATCCAACAAAGAAAGAGAACTTCAAACCAATTTCCCTTATGAACATCGATGCAAAAATACTCAATAAAATTCTTGCCAACCGAATCCAAGAACACATCAAAAGGATCATCCAACATGATCAAGTAAGCTTTATCCTAGGAATGCAGGTTTGGTTCAATATACGGAAATCCATCAATGCAATCCACTACATAAACAAACTCAAAGAAAAAAACCACATGGTCATTTCATTGGATGCTGAAAAAGCATTTGACAAAATTCAGCATCCTTTCATGCTTAATGTTTTGGAAATAACAGGAATTCAAGGCCCATACCTAAACATAGTAAAAGCAATATACAGCAAACCGATAGCCAGCATCAAACTAAATGGAGAGAAACTTGAAGCAATCCCACTAAAATCAGGGACTAGATAGGGCTGCCCCCTCTCTCCTTATCTTTTCAATATTGTACTTGAGGTACTAGCTCGGGTAATTCAACAACATAAGGAGGTTAAAGGGATACAAATTGGAAAGGAAGAAGTCAAACTATCATTATTTGCAGATGACATGATAGTCTACCTAAGTGACCCCAAAAACTCCACTAGAGAACTCCTACAGCTGATAAAAAACTTCAGCAAAGTGGCAGGTTATAAAATCAACTCAAGCAAATCAGTGGCCTTCCTATACTCAAAGGATAAGCAGGCTGAGAAAGAAATTCGGGAAATGACCCTTTTCACAATAGCCACAAACAGTATAAAGTATCTTGGGGTGACTCTTACCAAACATGTGAAAGATCTGTATGACAAGAACTTCAAAACTCTAAGAAGGAAATGGAAGAAGACCTCAAAAAAATGGGAAAACCTCCCATGCTCATGGATCGGTAGAATCAATATAGTTAAAATGGCCATTTTACCAAAAGCAATATACAGATTCAATGCAATATCCATCAAAATCCCAACTCAATTCTTCACAGAGTTAGAAAGAGCAATTATCTAATTCATCTGGAATAACAAAAAACCCAGGATAGCTAAAACTATTCTCAGCAACAAAAGAAAGTCTGGAGGGAATCAGTATCCCTGACCTCAAGCAATACTACAGAGCAATAGTGTTAAAAACTGCAAATGGTATTGGTACAGTGACAGGCAGGAAGATCAGTGGAACAGGATTGAAGATCCAGAAATGAACCCACACACCTATGGCCACTTGATCCTAGACAAAGAGGCTAAAAACATCCAATGGAAAAAAGATAGCCTTTTCAACAAATGGTGCTGGTTCAACTGGAGGTCAGCATGCAGAAGAATGCGAATTGATCCATCCTTGTCTCCTTGTACTAAGCTCAAATCCAAATGGATCAAGGACCTTCACATAAAGCCAGACACTCTGAAGCTAATAGAAAAGAAACAGGGGAAGACCCTTGAGGACATAGGTACAGGGAGAAAGTTTCTGAACAGAACACCAATAGCGTATGCTCTAAGATCAAGAATTGAAAAATGGGAAAAATGTGGTATATCTACACGATGGAGTACTATTCAGCCATTAGAAACAATGAATTCATGAAATTCTCAGCCAAATGGATGGAGCTAGAGAATATCATACTAAGTGAGGTAACCCAGACTCAAAAGGTGAATCATGGTATGCACTCACTAATAAGTGGATATTAACCTAGAAAACTGGAATACCCAAAACATAATCCACACATCAAATGAGGTACAAGAAGAAAGGAATCGTTGCCCCCTGTTCTGTAAAGACTCAGTGAAGCAGTATTCAGCAAAACCAGAACAGGGAAGTGGGAAGGGGTGGGTGGGAGGACAGGGGGAGAGAAGGGGGCTTGTGAGACTTTCGGGGAGTAGGGGGTTAGAAAATGGGAAATCATTTGAAATGTAAATAAAAAATATATCGAATAAAAATATTAAAAAATAACAATAAGTTCTGTGTACTCTATTTTGCCTATTTTGTACCCATTTTTTTCTTGCTAATATCCACATATATGCATGTCCTTTTGGGTCTGTGTTGCTTCACTCATGATGATATTTTCTACTTCCATCCATTTTCCTGCAAAACTCAGGATATTCTCATTCTTAAGATCTGAGTAGTATTTCATTGTACAAATGAACCAAATTTTCTGTATCCATTGTTTGTCTTGTGATATCTGGGTTGTTTCCAGCTTCTGGCTATCACAAATAAAGTTGCTATGAATACAGTGGAACACATGTTCCTGTAGCATTGTGGGGCATCTTTTGGGTATAGTCTCAGGAGTGGTATTGCTGGGTCTTCAGGTAAATCTATTTCCTATTGTCTGAAGAACCTACAGATTGATTTCCAGTGTGGTCATACAAATTTGCAATCCCTCTAGCAATGGAGGATTGTTCCTCTTTCTCCACATCCTTGCCAACTGCTGTTTCAACCTAAGGTTTTAATCTTAGCCATTCTTATTGGTGTAAGGTGTAATCTCAGGGTTGTTTAGATTTGCATTTCTCTGATCACTAAAGACTTTGAATGTTTCTGTTGATGCTTTTCAGCCATTCAAGATTCCTCTGTTGTGAATTCTTAGTTTAGGTCTATACCTCACATTTTGAGGGCCCAAGTCAGGACACCTCACTCCCAGTTGGGATGGAGATGAAAGTAATCACAATTGAGGAGGGAGGGAGGGACCTGGGAGGGAAAGTAGACAGGAGTTGGGAGAGAGAGAGAGGAACCTGATCTGGAATTGGGTGAGGACTAAAGACCCAAGGGCCAGCAAAAAGAATGGAAACATGCAACCATGGGAGGTAGGAAGTTGAGGAGACCCTCTAGAGTGTACCAGAAACCTGAGAGGTGAGAGACTCTCAGGACTCAAAGGATCTTAGATGAAATGTCCAACAGTAGGGAGAGGGAACATATAGAGCCCACCTCCAGCAGGAAGATAGGCCATTAAGTGAGGGAGGGGGTTGTCATGCCACAGTCAAAACTCTGACCCATAATAGTTCCTGTCTGAAAGAACTGTACGGAAGGAAATGTAGAAGAACCCGAGAAAAAGAAGGTCCAGAAAGAGGCCCAATATAGGATCCAGCTCACAGAGATCTCCCAAGATCTGACACTATTACTGCGACTATGGAGTGTGACAAAATGGCACCTATCATGACCACATTCTGGAAGAGCCAAAACACAGCTGAAAGAGTCAGATACAGATATAAGCATCCAACCAATGGACAGAAGCTTCTGACCCCCCTGTAGTTGAATTAGGGAAAGTTTGGAAGAAGCTGAAGAGGGCAATCCTGTATGAGGACCAGCAGTCTCAATTAACTTGGACCCCCCAAGATATCTCAAACAGTGGACCACCAACCAGCCAGCATACACCAACGAATATAAGGCCCCCAACACAGATACAACAGAGGACTGCTGGGTCTGGGTTTAGTCAGAGAGCATGCACTTAACCCTCCAGTGACTGGAGGCCTCAGGAACTTTGGAGGTCTGCTAGGGAAGGGGTAGGAGTAGGGGTGGGAATATCTTTGTGGAGATAAGGGAGTGAGGAGGAGGCATGGGATGTGGAACAGTCATATAGTGAACAGGGGGTGGGAAATAAAATCAGGAGTGTAAAATAAATAAATAAATAAATAAATAAATAAATAAATAAATAAATAAATGAAAAAAAGAAGGAAAGATAGAAAAAAGAATAATAATAACGAATAAAAGGGAAAAATGTATTAAGTTATTTTTTTCTATATTCTTTGTTTACATTCCAAATGATTTTCTCTTTCCCGGTTCCCCTCTCCCCATAAGTCCCATAAGCCCTCTTCCCTCCACCCATTCTTCAATCAACCCCCTCCCACTTCTGAAATGTTCTGAAATGTTCAGCATTAATCTTTAGAGAAATGCAAATCAAAACAACACTGAGGTTTCACCTTACACCAGCCAGAATGGCTAAGATTAAAAACTCAGGAGACAGCAGATATTGGTGAGGATGTGGAGAAAGAGAAACACTCCTCCACTGCTGGTGGGAATGCAAGTTGGTACAACCACTCTGGAAATCAGTCTGGGGGTTCCTCAGAAAACTTGGCATGACACTTTAGGAGGACACTACTATACCAACCTTGGCATATACCCAGAGGATTCCTTGGCATTCAATAAGGACACATGCTCCAATATGTTCATAGCAGCCTTATTTATAATACCCAGAAGCTGGAAAGAACCCAGATGTCCTTCAGTGGAAGACTGGATACAGAAAATGTGGTATATTTACACAATGGAATATTACTCAGCAATTAAAAACAATGAATTCATGAAATTATTAGGCAAATATTTGGATCTGGAAAATATCACCCTAAGTGAGGTAACCCAATCACAAAAGAACACACATGGAATGCAGTCACTGATAAGTGGATATTGGCCCAGAAGCTCTGAATACCCAAGACAGAATTCACATATTCCTTTCTTCTTCATTCCCAAGAAGAAGGAAGGAGAGAGCCCTGATCCTGGGAAATATTAAGTTCTAAATAAAAAAAAAATTAAAAAGGAACGACTAACCTTATCGTGCAATATGAATATCTCAGGCTCATCTCAGATTTTTGTCACACTAGAATCTATTTAATCTTCTCTTTTATAGAAAACTGGATTTTTCTCCCAAGAAGATTTGAAATATTTCTCATGGATAATTAATTGTTTGGAAACCTTAATCTTTTATTATATAATCTATTTACATTTTATATAGTTACTTATGAAATACATATATTTATGTGAATATATGTCTATGTTTATTTAAATGCATGATTATTATGTTATATATATAAATTTTTCTTTATTTTTATGTGTGTAGTTATTTTTCCTTCCTACATGTACATATATTCCACATATGCAGTCCCACAGAATCTGGAAAAGGATATTGCATCTTCTATATATGGAATTACTAATGATATTCAGCCTCCACTGGGTACTGGGAACCTAACCTAGGTCTTCTGGGAGAACGGCAAGTATGAAGAACCTCTGAGCAAACTCTCTAGCCACCTATGGTTATTTTAAATGTGTAAATATTATCCACACTGAAATAAAATCACAAAACCTAAGAGGATCTCAATTGGACAAACTCTTTTATTAAAAATCTAAGACAAATGGATGGAGTTGGAGAACATCATACTAAGTGAGGTAACCCAGTCTCAAAAGATTAATCATAGTATGCACTCACTAATAAGTGGATATTAGCCTAGAAAATTGGAATAACAAAAACATAACTTACACATCAAATGATGTGCAAGAAGAACGGAGGAGTGGCCTGGTTCTGGAAAGATTCAGTGTAGCAGTATAGGGCAAAACCAGAACAGGGAAGTGGGAAGGGGTGGATGGGAGAACAGGGGGAGTGAGGGGCCAGAAAAGGGGAAATCATTTGAAATGTAAATAAAAATATATCGAATAAAAAATTGAGGGAATAATGAATCTATTAGTTTATCTTAAATGAAACGAAAATCAGCTGCTTATTGCTTCAGTCATCTGGCATTGTATTGTAATCTACAGCAACAAAAAATTTGTATGTCCATATTCTTACATCCTCTGATTATTTAAAGAATCAAACAACATCTGATACTACCATTGTAGTCTGCCATAAACCACAGTTTGTGTAGATGAATTACTCTTTTAAGCTGCTTGGGTTTGGATAAACACTGAGGACAGAAAGAGCAAAGAGTCTGTGATAGACATAGTGCTGCTGACTCTGTGCTATAACTGACTTTTTTTCTCTCTGGAGATTATCTTTGGAGACACAGCCCAGCTCCCTTCAAACACATAAACAAATTCTATAAGATATCAAAAAGCATTCTGGAGTTAAATTTAAAACTGAAATTATCTCATCTGAAAAATTTTAAAAATAAAATATTCAGGATAAAGCAGGAAAAAAAATGTTTCACAAGCTACAAACAAATCTCCAATAAGTTTTAATACTTATTTTAAAAAGATAGTTTGTATTTATTCGTAAATATTCAGTTTTCTGAAAAACATTTTTCCAGAAGGCTAATAAAAAAAGTGGCAAATCATTGAATTCAACATCCTTAGAAAAGTCAGATCACATATTGTGATTAAAAATAAGAATTATTTAGTTAAGTTTTAAAACTACTTACCTATGTTTCCCTACAAATGTCTATGATCTTCTTGACAACAACCATAACATGTTTTCAGGGTCCAGATATGATCTTGCCATTTCTCTTCTTCCTGATTCTGTCGTGGTCTGCCCATTTCACTAATTTTAAGGTGTTTGAATTCTGAGATTTCTCTTTCTTTGAGAAAGGGGGAAAGAAGCAAGGGCTTGATCATCAATTGTATTCCTTCTCCACAACCTGCTTCTTTGGATAATTTACGTAAGTTCATGTGATATTAGAAAAATCACACATGGCAATTTATTCTTAAGAATTTGATGTCTGGTATTAAGTATACACAATCTGTAAAAGTACCAAAGACTCACACAGAAAGGAAAAGAAATAACTAAATACTTCTAAGTAGTAGACATAGAGGTGATGAAAGATAAGAAATAATTTCTAGGACATTATGATTTGAATTTTTAATGATGACAAAATTTAGCAATTAAAAGTTTATTAAAAGTTAGAGTACTTCCAGTACATAATATGAATATATTCCCAATTAAAATGTAAAGAGTAATTGGACAGTTAGGCAAAATAGTAAAAATAGCACATAGGTACCTTGTCAATGGTCCATATATCAATATAAGTTTAGCAAATGGGGGATGATCAAAGAAGTGCTTCAGTAGGACAATTTGCTATTAAATACCATCTGGTAATGCTTCTTTTGGTATGACGTGTGGATTATAATTGCAACTAGGCAAACTAAGATACATTTCCTTTATATTATACATGGATGATTATGCTAAAATTATTTTGAGAAATATATTGTTGAAATACTGGAATTATTGCAATAATATTAAATATTTTAGCCCATAGAGTATACATATGAGTTGCTGTGTCACACACACACACACACACACACACACACACACAAATACACACACACAAACATGCACGCATGTGAATGCATTTGTGAATTAGAATAACTATCAGGAAGCTTATCACTTGGAGAAGACTGATTGGAAATGACTGATTCTCTAGCTCCTATAAGCCAGTGGTTACTTATACCTCTTATGTAGAAAGCTATATTGTTGAGGTTTCATAGGTACAACTCCATTTGTTTTTTTCTATATGCTTTGTTTACATTTCAAATGATTTTCCCTTTGCAAGCTTCCCCCTCCCCATAAATCCCATAAGCCCTCTTTCCTCTGCCTGTTCTCCAATTAACCCCCTCCTACTTCTCTGTTCTGGTATTCCCCTAAATGCTGGATCAAGCCTTTCAAGGACCAGGGCCCTCTCCTTCCTTCTTCTTGGGAGTGAATTTATATGTGAATTCTATCTTGGGTATTCAGAGCTTCTAGGCTAATATCCACTTATCAGTGACTACATTCCATGTGTGTTATTTTGTGATTGGGTTACCTCACTTAGGAAGATATATTCCGGATCCAAACATTTGCCTAAGAATTTCATGAATTCATTGTTTTTAATTGCCGAGTAGTATTCCATTGTGAAAATATACGACATTTTCTGTATCCATTCTTCCGTTGAGGGGCATCTTGGTACTTTCCAGCTTCTGACTATTATAAATAAGGCTGCTTTGAACATATTGGAGCATGTGTCCTTATTGCATGCCAGGGAATCCTCTGGTTATATGCCCAGGAGTGGTATATCAGGGTCCTCCGGAAGTGTCAGACCCAGTTTTCTGAGGAACCCCCAGACTGATTTCCAGAGAGGTCATACCAACTTGAATTCCCACCAGCAGTGGAGTGTTCCTCTTTCTCCACATCTTTGCCAACACCTGCTGTCTCCTGAGTTTTTAATCTTAGCCATGTCGACTGGTCTGAGGTGAAATCTCAGAGTTGTTTTGATTTGAACTTCCCTAATGACTAATGATGCTGAACATTTGTTAAGGTGCTTCTTAGCCATTCAAAGTTCTTCAGGTGAAAATTCATTTAGCTCTGTACCCATTTTTAATAGGGTTATTTGGCTTTCTGGAGTCTAACTTCTTGAGTTCTTTGTATATATTGGATATTAGCCCACTGTCAGGTGTAGGGTTGGTGAAGATCTTTTCCCAACGTGTTGGCTGCCATTTTGTCCTTTTAAAAGTGTCCTTTGCCCAAAGAAAAAGGAGGGAGGTGATTGGAGAATGGATGGAGAGAAGAAGGTTTATGGGACATATGGGGAGGGGGGATCCGGGAAAGGGGAAATCATTTGGAATGTAAACAAAGAATATAGAAAATAAAAATATTTAAAAAAAAGAAAAAGTGTCCTTTGCCTTACATAAACTTTGTAATTTTATGAGGTACCATTTGTCAATTCTTGATATTAGAATATAAGCTACTGGTGTTCTGTTCATGAAATTACCCCTGTGTTCATGTCTTCAAGGGTCTTCCCCAGTTTCTTTTCTATTTATTTCAGTGTGTCTGGTTTTATGTGGATGTCCTTGATCCACTTGGAGTTGAGCTTAGAACAAGGAGGTAAGAATGGATCAATTTGCATTATTCTGCATGCTGACCTCCAGTTGAGCCAGTACCATTTGTTCATAAGGCTATCTTTTTTTCCACTGGATGGTTTCAGCTCCTTTGTCAAAGATCAAGTGACCATAGGTATGTGGGTTCATTTCTGTGTCTTCAATCCTATTCTATTGATCTACCTGCCTGTCACTGTACCAATACCATGAAGTTTTTAACACTATTGCGCTGTAGTACTGCTTGAGGTCCAGGATAGTAAATCCCCCAGAAGTTCTTTTACTGTTGAGAATAGTTTTAACTCTCCTGGATTTTTTGTTATTACAGATGAATTTGAGATTTGCTCTTTCTAATTCTATGAAGAACTGAGTTGGGATTTTGATGGGGATTGAATTGAATCTGTAGATTGCTTTTGGCAAGATGGCCATTTTAACTATATTAATCCTGCCCATCTATGAGCATGGAAGATATTTCCATTTTCTGAGGTCCTCGGTTTCCTTCTTCAGAGACCTGAAGTTCTTGTCATACAGATCTTTCACATGTTTGGTTAGAGTCACACCAAAATACTTTATATTGTTTGTACCTATTGTGAACAGTGTCCTTTCCCTAATTTCCATCTCAGCCTATTTGTCCTTTGAATATAGGAAGGCTACTGATTTGCTTGAGTTGATTTTATAATCAGTCACTGTGTTGAAGTTGTTTATCAGCTGTAGGAGCTCTGTTGTGGAGTTTTCTGGGTCACTTAAATATACTATCATATCATCTGCAAATCGTGATAGTTTGACCTCTTTCTTTCCAATTCATATTCTTTTGACGTCCTTATTTTGTCTAATTGCTCTAGCTAGAACTTCAAGTACTATATTGAAAAGATATATATAGAAAGGGCAGCCTTGTCTAGTCCCTGATTTTAGTGGGATTGCTTAAAGTTTTTCTCCATTTAGTTTGATGTTGGCTACCAGTTTGCTGTATATTGCTTTTACTGTGTTTAGATATGGGCCTTGAATTCCTGTTCTTTCCAAGACTTTCAGCATGAAAGGATGCTGAATTTTGTCAAATGCTTTTCAGCATCTAAGGAAATGACCATGTGTTTTTTTTTCTTTGAAGTTTGTTCATATAGTGGATTTTATTGATGGATTTCCATATATTGAACCATCCCTGCATCCCTGGGATGAGGCCTACATGATCATGGTGAATGATCGTTTTGATGTGTTCTTGGATTAAATTGGCAAGAATTTTATTGAGTATTTTTGCATCAATATTCATAAGGGATATTGGCCTTTAATTCTTCTTTGTTGGATCGTTGTGTGGTTTTGGTATTAGCTAAATTGTGGCTTCGTAAAATGAGTTGGGTAGGGTTCCTTCTGTTTCTATTTTGTGGAATAGTTTGAAGAGTATTGGTGATAGGTTTTCTTTGAAGGTCTGATAGAATTCTGCACTAAAACCATCTGGTCCTGTGCTTTGTTTGGTTGCAAGTCTTTCTATGACCACTTCTATTTCTTTACGGGTTATTGGACTGTTTAGATGATCTATTTGATCCTGATTTAATTTTGGTGTTTGTTATCTGTCTAGGAAATTGTCCATTTCCTACAGATTTTTCCAGTTGTGTTGCATATAGGCTTTTGTAGTAGGATCTGATGATTTTTTAATTCCCTCGGTTTCTGTTGTTATATCTCCCGTTTCATTTCTAATTTGTTAATTTGGATACTGTCTCTGTGCCCTTTGTTAGTCTAGCTAAGGGTGTATCTATCTTGTTGATTTTCTCAACTACTGGTTTTGTTGATTCTTTGTATGGTTCTCTTAGTTTCCACTTGATTGATTTCAGCCCTGAATTTGATGATTTCCTGCCTTCTACTCCTCCTGGGTGAAATAGTTTATTTTTGTTCCAGGGCTTTCAGGTGTGCTGTTAAGCTGCTAGTGCATGCTCTCTCCATTTTCTTTTTGGAGGCACTCAGGGCTGTAAGTTTTCCTTTTAGCACTGCTTTCATTGTGTCCCATAGATTTGAGTATGTTGTGCCTTCATTTTCATTAAATTATAAAAAGTCTTTATTTCTTTCTTTATTTCATCTTTGGCCAAGGTATCATTTAGTAGAGTATTGTTCAGCCTCCATGTGTATGTGGGCTTTCTGTTGTTTTTGTTGCTATCGAAGACCACTCTTTTTCTGATCTGAAAGGAGTCATGGGATTATTTTGATCTTCTTATATTTGTGAGGTCTGTCTTGTGACCAATTATATGTTTGATTTTGGAGAATGTACCATGTGGTGCTGAGAAAAAAGGTATATTATTTTGCTTTAGGATGAAATGTTTTATATATATATATATATATATATATATATATATATATATGTTAAATCCAATTGGTCCAATGCTTCAATTAGTTCCACTGTGTACCTGTTTAGTTTCTGTTTTCCTGATTTGTCCATTGATGAGAGTGGAGTGTTGAAGTCACCCACAATTATTGTGCTAGGTGCAATGTGCGCTTAAAGCTTTAGTAAAGTTTCTTTTATGAATGAGGGTGCCCTTGCATTTGGAGCATAGATGTTCAGAATGGAGAGTTCTTCTTGGTGGATTTTTCCCTTGACCAGTAAGAAGTGTCTTTCCACGTCTCTTTTGAAAACTTTAGATAGAAAGTCAATTTTATTTGATATTAGAATGGCTACTCTGGCTTGTTTCCTAAGACCATTTGCTTGTAAAATTGTTTTCCAGCCTTTTACTCTGAGATAGTGTTTGTCTTTGATACTGAGGTATGTTTCCTGGAAGCAGCAAAATGTAGGGTCCTGTTTACATATCCAGTCTGTTTGTCTATGTCTTTTTATTGGGGAATTGAGTTTATTAAAGTTAAGAGATATTAAGGAATAGTGACTATTGCTTCCTGTTTTTTTGACGTTATTTTTGTATTTGAGTCATTATCTTCTGTTGGGTTTGATGAAAGAAGTTTACTTTCTTGCTTTTTCCAGGGTGTAGTTTCCCTCCTTTGTATTGGTACTTTCCACCTTTAAATTTTAGAAAGTTTTATTTCACACCAATCATCTTCTTCTCCCAGTTCTTAATTTTTGGATACCAATAAGTATGTGTCTTTATTCCAGTGATCCATAAATAGCTCATTTATCTTCAATATAAATAAATAATTTTAAACATTTTGAAACTAAATTCAATTTTTGTTTATGTTGTTGCATATTTGGTTTTGATATTTTGAAATTGTAATATAATTACATCATTAACTCTCTTCCCCCACCCCCCATTCACACTATTTTCCCTAGCTTTAGGTGTAGGGGTGGCATGGTGTGTGTACTAATTGGAATGGGATACCCTGTGGTCTCTTATTTTTTTTTCATTTTTTAATCTTCTCTCATTTATTACAATTTGACTACAGTGTCCCCTCTTCTCCTCCACATCCCTTCTCAATTATCTCCCCTCTCCTTCAGTCCACTCTGTTTTCCTTCGGTAAAAGACAAACTTCTCAGGGGTATCAATCAAACATGACATATCAGGTTGCAATAAGACTAGACACCTCTTCCATATTAAGGTTAGACTAGCCAACCCAGTAGGTGGAAAGGGGTTCCAAAATCTGGCAAAAAAGTTGTTCATTTTGGAACTCCTTCTGTTAGGAAACAGAGCTTCGTGGATGAGAATAAGAGATATACCTACCTAAGGGAATAAAAAATAAGTATCTAGAATACAAGAAGAAACTATAATTATTTCTGAAAATATCAATAGTATGTTGTCTAGGATATATAACCTCCTTATCCATACATAGATTCTATGCTTAGCATGAGTCCCCACCTACTCTATGCCTTAATTCCAATAAGAGAATTGTCACTTATCCCCAAGATAAATGCTACGATTACATCATTGGACATATATTGACAGGCTAGTCATTGGGTGGCATAAGTTTTATAATTTTGGGAGACTACTGATTTCTTTTTCTCTCCT